>NW_019419456.1:2534641-2600703 GCF_000390285.2 Anoplophora glabripennis
AAATGTTTTCGGTTTTATCCTTGTCCCCAGGTACCTACTTTTATTACCCTATCCTAATTAACACTTATCCGGGTCATTACCTACTCGGTTTGTGCTTATGTACCCCAATAAACAACAACTAATTTATGTTTACATTTGCTAAATACATTTATTTGGGATAATCCCGGATAATTCAAAGTATAATTTATATGGCTCGTAAATTCCCAGAAAGCAAAATATATTTATTGGGGCAGGTACTAAATGTAATTGTAGCGTACCGCTACATTTGCAATAAAAATACCACATTTTCTGTAAATACTTGATATTCGTCGCTAAAAAAATTCATTTATTTTGAAAATTTCGAATAATTGGGAAATTGTTACCTGTAGAAATGTAAATGACTGACGAATAGACTATTTTAGCGTAAGTAAGAACAACGATGTGGACATAGTAGTTTTTTGTTCCCTTCGGGGTGCTCGATTTAAATGACTTGTTTGTTAAAGTTATTTCTTTCTTTCTACGTTTATTTTGTGTTTTTGCAGTCACAAGAAACACAAAGAAAGAAATAACATAAATTAAATTAAACATAATAATCATTTGCTGTCATTTAACGTCAATACAAAAGACCAGTGGTGTACAAACTATATTTTCGAGACCCTTTTATAAAAAATATAAGTTTACGTTACTGCGTAAAGCGGAAATAAATAACATGTTTCAAACCTTCAATGATTTTGACCGTTTTTGAAAAAACTGCAAGGAAGCGCAGTTTGTGAATAACGTAATTTCGTAACATGTAAAAAATGCCTGGAAATAAAATTTAATGAGTTTCATAGGCGTCCCTAAAAAAGTTTTCTGATAAAGGTAAAAAATTATAATAATTTGTATATAATTTCTATTATATGTTCATTTGGCCAACAACATATTTTAATTATTTTTGTCCTCAAACAATTTTATTATATTGGTGGTAAATTTCGTTTTGTTCCGTTTCAAAAGGCCTCCAAAATGCCATGTTGTGATAATATTATGTCTCCCTTTCGCAATGATTAATAGAAGATGCCCATAATAAATTAAAATTACCTGAATCACACCAAATTCCGCATTGCTGCTCTGCACTGCTGGGCAATTTGTCGACCACTAGTCAAAGACTGAGATTTACTGCCCAGTAGCTCAATGCAACTGTATTTGTATTTCGTTTACCCGCGCTCGCATTCTTCAACTGGGCGTATACATTTCTACCACCTACACGTTTAGTTCAACCAGATCTGTATATGAGTATGGCTAAATAAATGTGGCAACAAGTTTTTCAAATATTTCATCATCCCCTTGGTTCTTCAATTGATATCGGAAAGACTATAACAGTTTATGCTCAAGAAAATTTTAATGAACACGCTGCAGCAAGGGAGTATGCAAATATTTATCCTGATCGAAGAAGACAACCGGACAGAAAATTGTTCTCTAGATTATTTGCAAGATTAAGAGAAAGCGGTACTTTAAAAAAATGGTAATTATGGTAGATCTAAAATGCGAACTTTTCTGAAAGAATAACAGGTACTAAATTTGGTAGTTTCCACAAACGTAAGACTATATAAAAGTGCAGTTTCCAGTATTCTTCATGAACAACAACTGTTACCATTGCACACCAGTGCATAATTTATTGCCTAATGACTTTTTACCGAGAAAAAATTTTTGCCAATTCGTCTTACGGAAAAATGTAAACGAGGCCATATTTAATCAAAAAATGGTCACCTGTGGGCCGAAGAAAATCCAAATAAAAGTACTGTACGACACGCTCAGCATGAGTTTAAGTTCTATATTTGGTTCGAAATAATTGACGATCATCTTCTTGGACATTATCTTCTAATAGTAAGAAACCGTTTAGATAACACATTTTGTCATCAGTGAATAGGAAGAGGAAGCGAACACCCATTGCCTCAATGTAGTCCGGATCTAAATCCGCTTGATTTTTTTTTCTGGGGTTATATTAAGGCCATGGTTTATAGTGCTGCCTCTATCAACAATAGAGATGAACTGTGGCAAAGGAAAGTTTCAGCTGCAAATGCTATTAGAAGCCTGAACCCATCATTTTTCACAGTTGGGAGAAATTTCTTAAAAAAATGACGAACATGTTTTCAGTCAAATGGGGGCAGTTCGAAAATAATCTTAAATATACCTAATTAATGTTTAATTAATGTATTTCTTAGTTGTTCTTGATATATTTTATGAATTGATTACACAGCCACACAAAAAAAGAAAAGTTGTCTGTACTTTTCATGCGACATATGTTCTCTATAGTATTTTTGCATCTTGATTATGAATTCGGTGTCAGAATTGAGCTAACACATTACAGGAACTTCCTAACCTCAAAAAACAGGTAAAAAATAGCAAAAATTCATGAAAAAGTGCTAGGAAAAATCCAAAATTTTTTTTTCTATATTCAAATGTTGATTTATATAGTTAAGATCCCGCCCAACGTGAATCCGCGGTCAGAATTAATGGTTCTTCTTCTAACCTCAAAAAAACGGGTCAATTATAGTCAGATATCAGGGATTTTCAAACAATAACAGATTCGCGCTAAATTTGGTATACGGAGGTTTTCTATGTCGCTGATCATGGATCCGAGGTCAATTTTGCAAAATTCAAAATGGCGGATCCAAGATGGCCGACCAAATTTTCAAAAAATAACAGAATCGCAGCAAATTTGGTATACAGGGGTTTTCGGGGTCGCTGACTATAGATCCGAGGTCAAGTTTGCAAAATTCAAGATGGCGCGGATCCAAAATGGCCCACCAAATTTTCAAATAATAACAGAATCGAAGTAAATTTGGTAAACGGGGGTTTTCGGGGACGCTGATTACGTATTCGGGGTCAGAATTGCGAAATTCATTTTGTATTATTTTACTTTATAACCTGAGTACCCAATCATGTGTTAACCTACTTTTTTTCGGCACTATTTTGTTCTTCTTTCTGTAAAAGATCTATTCACGGGTTGAATTGTAAATCTGATCTCGGATTCGTGATCAGTGACCTCGAATATCCCCGTATACCAAATTTGGCGCGAATGTGTTAATTTTTGAAAATTTTGTCAGCCGCCATCTTGAATTTTGCAAAATTGATCTCGAATTCGTGATCAGCGACCCCGAAAACCTCCTTATACCAAATTTGATGCGAATCTGTTATTTTTTGAAAATTTAGTCAGCCATCTTGGATCCGCCATCTTGAATTTTGCAAAATTGACCTCAGATCCGTGATCAGCGACCCCGAAAACCCCCATATACCAAATTAAAAAACGGTGCCTCTCAGCGATATTCAACAAGTATAACTTTTATTCTGAAAAATCATTAAAATTTGAAAAATGTTATATATTTCCGCTTTACGCAGTAGCGTAACTTTTATTTTTTAGAAAAGGGTCTCGAAAATATAGTTTGCACGCCACTGGTCTTTTGTATTGACGTGTGCATCGCAGCAAATGATGTAGGTCCCCGTTAAAAATACTCATATCAGATTAGAAAAAGATCCCTTAACGTATCTTCGAGATAAGCCTGAAAATTATTATTTCAATTTTAACACCCTGTATCTCGAAAACTAAGCGTTTGTGAGCAACATTGTATATGCTTTTCCCCATTAATTTTTGTCGTAGAACCTAGTGGTAAAGTTTGGCCCATTCTTTAACGGACACCCTGTATACTGAACCCTGCATAAACACACAAAAACTTTGTTGCTATTTCTCTTCTTTGTCTCTTTATCCTTCACTGTTGAATTAAGGCACTTATAGACTTATGAGATCGTTGTTACTTTTGTAAGTGCCTCCTAACACAGGAAGTATTAAAGAGTTATAACAGATTTATTACGCTCGACTAAAGCCATCCTTTGGCATTATTTCTTGATTGTTAGTCTTCAGCCCTTCTTTTAATCGAGTTAGTCGGGATTTTGAAAGTTTTAAAGTTAGTAGGACTTGATTTCCTTCGTCATCTTCTTGGGAATTAATAGAGTTAGAAACGTTTTAAATTTTTAAGAAGGTATTGGTAATTGTTTTAATAAAAATGAGTGTGTTACATATAACCTAAAAAATATGCCTTAACTGATACTTATGGTGAAGGTATACCGATGAGAACCAATAAGTTCGAAATCGGTCTAAATGGTAATTCTGCTGATGAATTCAATGCTGGACACGGTTGTAGGGCGCAGAGCAGTTGTTTCCCAAGATATATCATTAGCTAAAATAGTTGTCAGCGGTTTGGAACAGTGCTTGATGAACATGTGTCAAGATTAAATTGAATTTATTATGTTCTATAAATTTGTTTCCATTGTTTTTTCCTTGTACACATATATTTTAAATGTTGTCTTTCGTAATGTTACAAATATATTTCAGTAAATAATTTTTCCAATATATTTGTTCACTAAGTTTTTTAACTTAGTGAATATAATATAGTAATAGTAATATAGAATATAATATAGAATAGTAATTAAGAACGCCTATGTTTTTCATCCACTTTGCCGTAGATATTCCTGCAACAAATCTCTTAGGGCTCGAGCCGTCTTGTGTTTAGTTTAGCCTTTGGCACACAGATGTCGCTGAAAGCCTGAGTACTGACGGAACTAAAAGAAATCAGTTTTGAATATTCGTGGTAGGTAATTTTGAGTTCGCATAGTCACTGCAAAGTAAAAATAAACTTTGTAAGTTTAGATGATAGATGTTATTGTCTTTGGAAACGAAATATAAGTTTGGTGGTCTAGTAAACACTGTTTTTATTGCTTTAAAGAACTTCGAAGTATGCTTTGAGAGTAAATTGCGAAATATGCTGATGAGTTTATGTAGTTTTGAACAAAGAAGTTGGGATAAAATACTGAGTGGCCAAAAAATATATTGAATTTTTATTACTGAAGTTTTAGGGTTTTTGCTCAGAATTAATGGATAAAATAAATTATTTTTTACTGTTTTTAGCAGATGTACCTATAAAGTTGCTTCATTTCAATCTAAGATGTCAAAGTTTATCTGTTTCTTCATTTTGGCGATATTCTGAGAACTATTTAAGCCGAAAATTTCAATAAGCGTCTTTTAGGACGATAAGACACTTTGACGCCGTATTAATATCTTCCAGCTTTCAAGCAAATTCATTTATTGTAATTTATTTTGTATTCACAATAACTAGGATAGATATCAACAATAACACTTACCACGTCTGCATATGTGACAGAATTAAAACTAACCAATGCAAATAATTTTATACACCAACTTTAGTTAAAAAAAATACTAGATTAAGTAAGAACCGTATCTATTTACTAAAAACATATAATTTTTGCAAAAAATTACCTTTTTCTCGATAGCAATAAATGACACAGGTTAAAATTTACATCTCATTTTTTTTCATAGTTGTATATTAGTAATTATAGGAATTGTAGCATTATTTTACTTCTGTTCGTAGAAAATTTGCATAAATGCAATACTTATCGTTGCAATGAACTATTTAACGATTTTGTAGATATTAAATTACATGTTTCTAGAGTACCTAAACGGATCATTTAAGTAAGTCTTGATTATATTCCGTTTAGGAAACTCCACAGAGAAACAATTTGGAAGGCACGTGATGCATATATTTTCCTAGTTAGTTCATTTTCTTTCTCAAAAACTTTTAGCAAAATCTTGCCGATTTACAGATTTTTAACTTTGAGCCAAAATTCGACGGATTGCAGATTTTGGTTTTGGTCCATTTTGTGCGATACCTGATACTAAATGTGATATAATAGGCCTAGAAGTCTATAAATAATTTTGAATAAAATCAATATTGTAGTAAAATATATTTTGATAATATTATATTAATGATATTTTGTATACCTACAATTTTTATAAAAACATAGAGGTATATATAAATTATAGAATTCAATAGCACAATATCATTAAATTTTACTGTAATAAAAGGATATATATTTTTTGTGGAATTATACGAAATAGTTATTTGCTTAACTAGGCAGTAAAGTACAAGATTTAATGCATCTGCTGGTATTAAAGCCAAGGCATTAAATCTACTTTACTGACAAGTTAAACACATAAATTATTCGCCGATCAATTTTAATTTTATCATAATAACAAATAAAACTATTTATTTTATGTTATTAAAATTGTATGATATTTCTTTCATGAATAATAATAATTTCATCAGGTCGTCTGTGCTTCCTGTAAGACGAGCGTTAATAAGTATAGGCTGTCTCAAACTCGATAGTATGGGCGTGAGGATACAAAAAATTTAAATAAAATTTGGGACACGTGGTGGGATGAGGTAAGGTACATTTTCAATAGAAAGTATTATATTTGGGATTTGACAGAAACAACTAATGACGTCAACTTTGAGAGTTCACAAGAACATTGAAATGTCTAAATTCGGAAGACTAGTGGCATTTCTAAAGTCTAAGCACAAATATTTTCAACTAAAAAAAACCCCAATGTCTTAGAAAGAGAATAAATCGAACTTCGATCTTATGACTAAGGTAGGTTCTACTGAATAGTTTAACTGAATATAGAAGAGTAAATTTCCAGCAAAATTGATATTGCTAGAAAGATACAAGGGGTGCAGACTCCTGAAGCAAGCACAAGCAAAGGGGCAATCTGTTCCATAAATTTACCACAGTCACAAAATGATTCCAATAATCATTTGGCATCAAATTACGGCTTTACTACGAATGGTAATGTTAATATTAATATGTAGGTAGATTGTAAGTTTGTAGCATTTCAGCTTATTTGTTGACTTATTACTGTTTCAAATTGGTTTTCTAATAAAAACTAAAAAAATAAACCAAACATTTGTCTTTTTATGATTTCTATAAGTCACTAGTGGGTTATAAATCATAACTTACTAGAGACTTATAGACCACATTATTCCTTTAAAACCAAAGAAATTATAGTATCATTATATACAAGTGATGGATAAAATCATTTTTACCCCGCCAGTAGGATATAACTAGCACCATCTACCGGTGAGTTTAAGAGTTCAAATTGAGTGCTATTTCCGAGGTTTTCGCAGTAAAAATACGACGAAATACAACGCAAATAGAGGGAGTCGTAACAACGACAAAGGGCAATGGGAATTTAAAAAAGATCACCGCCTCACACCCCTTTCCCGATCAGACACACAACCCAATATTTCACCGCCTTAATGAAGACTGCCACATTGCGTGCTAAGGTGTACCAACTGAAATATTTAAATACCGTAATATCTATAAATGAACGGGGGGACATCCTTATCGGGCATTATTAATCTATGGCCACGATTTACATAAAGTAAAGGCAAACTATTTGTTAAGCTAATATTTTTCAAAAGTTTAATCAATAGGGGCTAATGGGGTTCGTAAAGATGACGGTTTATTGCCGCGACGGGGGTAGGTGCCGCCCCACTTTACGACCCTGCGTCGGCACAGGTGGTGGTACGCGGAAGATGTATAACTCGCATTAAATGGAATCGTTAATGTCAATAGTTCGTGGCAGGAGACATTTTTTGGCAAAAAAAAAACTGTAGGTAAAAAATAAATAAATACATCCGGCAAAGTAAGGTGCTTCGCATATACAGGGTGTGCCAAAAAGTAGGATATAAAGAAACCGATGTGCTAGTGACCTTGGGTTTGACATTGACCTTAAGTTAGAACATTTTTTCGGTACGTCCGTGCAGGTTATTTGGAGGTCAAACTAATTTGGATAACTCGATGAACATTTCAGAGAAAACGAACTTTGTACAAATATGACCCCCTTCAAAATTTCACTCTGTATATTTCAATGTAATGCTGCGAACAACCGTTGGTGCCACTGCGTTACCACTTGTCCATCTTGCGTTAATTTTTCACTGTTGTGAAACTATCTCTTGTATACAGGGTGTTTCTAAAATAGGGTTCCAAACTTCTGCTGCGTTTATAACTTATTAAAATAAGCCAAAGAGTTCCTATTAACATGTGCCCTAAAACGCACCTTTAGTAAGTTATATGCCCTTAAAAGGGCTCAAACAAAACTGTTCTTTTTTTCTGTTATTGACAAAACGGTCGAAATAAATAGAAAAAAATGTATGGGTCTTATATAACTTTTTACGTTAAATAACACGGGCTACTCCGTTTTTCGACATGCAAATCATATGCGTCCCATTTAGGTTGGTGAAGGGGGTTTTCGGCGCGTAATTTTTTTATTTCCATTCTCTACAGATTTATAAAATCTTAACAATTTTACGTGAAAAATATTTTCTTTGTCCAAATCGATATTTCCAATGGTTTTCGAGTAAATTGAGTTTGAAGATTCAGTAACTTTATTTAAATAAATTGCAGTTATGAAGGATCCGATCATTTAATAAATAATTTAGGACATAAACAAAGAGTATTTAAATTTAGAGTTACACTTACTAATTAAAGAACTAATTACTACTGCAGACAATAGCTAAATGTGAAATAGAAAATAATGGGATTAAAATTAGTAATAATAAGTTAAATTACAAGAACTGCTCGAAGTGACCACCTTGCATTTCGATGCATAATCTAGCTCGACGCTTCAATGATTTGCGAACTCTTTGGAAAATTCTAGGTGTTTGCCTTATTTCCATGCACGCGGTTTCAATTTCCTCCCGTAGTTGCTGAATGGTCTCAATTGGAATTTTATAAACCTTTGCCTTAAGTTGACCCCACAAAAAATAGTCCAGGGGGTTAAGGTCAGGGGAACGTGGAGGCCAGGGAACAGGACCTCCTCGGCCTATCCATTTTTCTCCATACAACTCATTTAAGTGTTGTCTTACATTATGTAGGTAATGAGGTGGCGCCCCGTCCTGCATAAACCATATGCTTTGGCGTTCAATTAAAGGGACATCTTCCAAAAGTCCTGGCAAGTCGTTAACTAAAAAATTGTAATAATCCTCACCATTCAATCGATTAGGCAACACAAACGGTCCGATTAGCCGATCGCCTAAAATGCCTGCCCAAACGTTGACGGAAAACCGAATCTGATGTCTGGACTGAAATATGCTGTGTGGGTTTTCATCAGCCCATTCATGAGCGTTATGAAAATTGACATAACCATCTTTACTGAAGCTTGCCTCATCCGTAAACAAAATAAGAGATGCAAAATTCGGAATCCGCCTCGATTTTCGCAAAAACCATTGGCAGAACTGCCGACGTGGTTCGTAGTCATTCGGATTTAAAGCTTGAACACGCTGGATATGAAAAGGATGAAGTAGTTGTTCGCAAAGAATTCGCCAAACTACGGAAAAACTTATGTTATGCATACGTGCGACACTTCTTACACTAACCCTTGGATTGTCCTGCACAGCTCTCAATACATTTTCTTCCATCACCGGTGTTCTTACAAATCTGTCTCTGCCACGATCATTTACTCTTGGTTGGAACGAACCATTTTCTCTTAAACGTTGATGGATCCTCTGAAATACCTGTCGAGAAGGAAGTCTTCTATTCGGGTATGCTGCCGCATACAGACGCCTCGCTTCTGATGCATTTCCAGCCGCACGGCCGTACATAAAGTGCATATCTGCCATTTCCGTGTTTGAATATGACTCCATTTTATGAGTTGCAATAATGTTGTATACTTAAATTTTCCACTCACCACTTTTACTAATTAAACACTGCAAAGCTCAATTGACAGTTTATCAATAACTTAAATTGTTAAGCGTTGTGGCAACGTCAGTCTTTTATTTGCCATGGTAAACAGATTTTTGTAATTTTTGGCCTAATAACTTAAAGAGCAGAGTAATTTTCAAACTCAATTTACTCGAAAACCATTGGAAATATCGATTTGGACAAAGATAATATTTTTTACGTAAAATTGTTAAGATTTTATAAATCTGTAGAGAAAATTGTAAAAAAATTGAAATAAAAAAAATTACGGGCCGAAAACCCCCTTCACCAACCTAAATGGGACGCATATGATTTGCATGTCGAAAAACGGAGTAGCCCATGTTATTTAACGTAAAAAGTTATGTAAGACCCATAAATTTTTTTCTATTTATTTGCTACCGTTTTGTCAATAACAGAAAAAAAAAACAGTTTTGTTTGAGCCCTTTTAAGGGCATATAACTTCCTAAGGGTGCGTTTTAGGGCACATGTTAATAGGAACTTTTTGGCTTATTTTAATGAGTTATAAACGCAGCAGAAGTTTGGAACCCTATTTTAGAAACACTCTGTATGTGTGCATTTTCGCAAAAATGTTTATCGCTGTTCAATTTAATACAAACCCATGAAAAACTCAAACCGAAACTTAGAACAAAACCTTCTAACGTTATTAAAAATTCAAACAGCGACGACATTATAAATTAAAGTAAGCACTGATTTATTCTCATGCGGTAGTACGAATATATGATTAATAATATAATTACACAAGCTACGCCTGAAATGTCATTAGCTTCAGATGTTACTGTTACTCTAAAACTTTTATGAGTGTGACATTTTATGTAAAGCATCATTTTGGCCCTAGCCGTGGTGTGACAGTAGCATGATGTGGCTGCGAGCATGTGGTGACGTCATTTGAGAGAAAGATTGATGGAAACATGGCATATATTGGTATGAAAATGTAACTTTCTGTCATTTTACTAACAATCCAGAGTTGTTACTGCCAAAACATCTGAAAAACCAGGCATAGTGCGCCAAAATCAAGCAGCTAGTATCCCAAATTGTTGTTTTTTATTTCAAGTAGGCTTTGGATCTAGTTAGTATTACTATTAGTTTCATTAATAAAACTCAAAATCAAAATTATTCTTTTAATGGTAATGATAAAAAGTAATAGTTAGTTAATTCTGGAAAAATTTAACATACTGAATACAATTGAAAAAAGAAAAACAACAAGAATGACTAATTATTACTAACAGAAAATTGAAATTTAAGGAAAAAAAATCACAATAAGTGTTCGAAATGTCCTCCATTTTCACGAATCCAAAAACAAATTCTTTTTTATAATGAAAACAATGTATTTTTCAAAGGTTTTGAATCGTCTTTAAGATGGTTGAAAACATCAACAATCTTTTGTCTCAGATGTTCTGCAGACATTATTTCTGTTTCATATACTTTTTGTTTGGCATAGCTCCAAATCACATAATCAATGGAATTAAGGTCTGGTGACCTTGGAGGCCAGTGAGCATTTGCACCTCAACCAATTCATCGCTCAGGAAAATTTTCATGAAGCCATACTCGAGTAAAATGTGGTGGAGCGCCATCATGCATGAAATAATAATTATTTTTGCTAATAGTCTTCAATAATTTCGAACAGACTATGGTGCCATGTAAAATACGATCCAGAATGTGGTATCTGATTAACTGATTCCTCATCGTGGCAGCCCAGACATTTACTTTAAATGAATGTTGAAAATGGGATTCCTTTTTGGCACTAAGATTTTCTTCAGCCAACAGTTGCTCATTATGAATATTAAACACTCCTGTTCGAGTAAAAGTCGCTTCGCCCGTAAAAAGAATAGACCGTAGACAATTCCGATTTTCATTTTGTCTTTCTTCCAGCAATTGACAAACATCTGTTCGGAGCTCGTAAATATTTGGTAATAACTCTTGCACTTTTGTATAATGATATGGGTGCAACTGTTGCTCTTTTAAAAATTCCTAAGTACCACACACGGACACATTTGCTCTTTGTGATAATTTTCTGATACTCCTGAAATACCAAACATACTGCACTGAACGCCCTGTATCATATAGCCAAAAATTAATAACTCTAGAGCATTTAGCATCCCCAGAAACCCCATATAACAAAATTTCAGATCATTCGGTCGAATTTTGTGGAAGAAAGGACCGAAAATATATTCTCAAAATTATTTTCAACGCCCTGTATATTGAAAACGGAAAAGATACGCTCATGGTTCATTTATGTTAGTGTTTTTCAGAACACCCTGTAGATGGCTCATTCCGAAGGCAAAAATCAACGGCAATTAAGAACAAGGAGCCCGTCCAAAGGTGGCGCATTATTTACGATGTCATAAATAAATCCGGTCTTATATGAAAATAATTGCGGGTTCCTTGTAATTTTCCGGCCCAGTACTCGCCGAGCGTCATAGGATAACGAATAGTTGCCGCATTAGCTTACCATCGCAATTCCTAAAGTTGCAATTAATTACACGGGATTAGTCGTTTGGAAATAAAGTTATTTACGCCTCCGAAGCAGGCGATGGGACTCCTATTTACGATTGCATGTGTACTTTGTTAATTGTACCATGAAGCCCGGTTGGCAAAAATGCATTGACAACTTGCAAGTCCCGCGGACGTGATTAATGCCCGGCGGATGAGCAATATACACGCCGATTTTCCATAATTCAGTTCCCTGGGACGAGCACCGTCCTTTATTCCAAGTTTGTAGTGTCTACGATCCCTTGTAATAATAGTTCAAGCGAAAAACTTAGAAGTTATAAACTTTAAATGTAGCTAGACCAGTTTCTTCGCCTTTTAAACCACTTAATGTGACGTCATGATACAGCAGTTAGCCCTTCTGTGTGTGCGAAATTGATCGCATCTCTGTACGGATGAAGTGAACAGCAGAATGTTGTAAATTATGTTGTATACCTAC
Source organism: Anoplophora glabripennis (assembly GCF_000390285.2). Lineage (NCBI taxonomy): Eukaryota > Metazoa > Arthropoda > Insecta > Coleoptera > Cerambycidae > Anoplophora > Anoplophora glabripennis. Next base: position 2,547,159 of record NW_019419456.1, read on the forward strand.
CATTTTTCAACAAAAACGAAGGATTATCATAAATAATACGTCACAAAAAAGTAGGCTGCGCTGTGGATCCCACAGTACTTTGGATCGCTGAATACGAATCTAAAATTAGAATACCTGAATCAATTCATGTTTTAACTCTAACATCAAGACACCCTTCTAGAAGCGGTTTTGGGAAAATATTCGAATTAATGGTCTTATGCATCACAACCCCATAACTTCATAGTTCTATAACCCCGTGAATCTCATAACACCATAAAATTCGATGACTTACCTGTAAGGAAGATCATTTGTGCATCGTAGTTCTATGATGGATATTGGTAGGTGTTATTTCATTATGACTTGCGTACCGGCGTTAAAAGATAAAATACTGTTTCGTATAGTCTTTACGATATCAGTTGGAACCGCATAAAAACATTTAACTCATAAACTGTACGGAATCCATAGGCGTCCAGAAAAATTTTGTCCTGTCTCGTCTAGGGTCTATATTCCGAGCTATATTCCTATTCCTATTTAGTTGACGATATTCTCTAATTTTTTATAAATAATCTTCCCGAAGTGCAACTATACATCGTGATTCCATAATTACCATACGATTGTCAAGTTTTTTTTTTTTTATGTAAAACCGCATTGTAATACATGTCGTCAAGTATCTAAACATTTAATAATCAGATAATTTAGATAATCAGGATAATTGCTTAATTTATCTCGAATCATGTTTAAAGTAGGAACTTTATTTTCTTTATACATATTATAAATTGTGCGCCGTATTACATCTCTGGTAAAATCGTCAATATTCTTTAATTTTGTATTTTTCCGTTTCCTCTTTATACCGTGATTAATAACGTCTCCTTGTTTAATTACGCGATAAATTGACGTTTTTGACATTGTTAATTCCCTAATCTGTTTCCTGATTTCTTTATAACATTGTTCCCTATTTTCTCTTTTCAAACATTCATATATTTAAAATAGTACGTTGACTTTGTACGTGTAAATCTTTGTGTTTAAACTCTGAGTTTGTTTCGACGCTTTGGGCAGAAACCGGCTCGACTATTTGGGGATTTTTCCGGGTTATTTCGTTATCTTCCGTTTCAAAGGGTCTCCAGAAAGCCATGCTAAATTACTAGATAATTACATATATAATACTTATTTTAATAAATATTACCCTTTACTGATTACGATAAGAAAAAATAATAATATTGACTAATAATTAATAATACGTATTATACCAACAAACAACAACGCCAAGCACTGCTCTCCACTGCACTGGCAAAACCAAGTGAATATCGTTTGACACTAAACTAATTATAGAATACCATGCAAAAAATTATTTACGACCTAGTGGACCAATACAAGCTTGCTTTGACGACCAGCGTGCTGCCGTCGATTCTAGATCAGGCGGACTGGTCTACCAATACCGGACTCTCCCAATGGCTTTTCGAGTATAAATTACGAGACAGATAATGGCTAAAGCACAGGAAGAAATTTCAAGAGAAGTGCAGACGGTTCTGTGCTTTAAGATTCACAGGTTCCAATTGATGTAACAACTATAACAATCCGTTACTCTCTGTCTATAGCCAGCCAGTTCATTTTGTGATCACGCCAATCACTCTCTGGATAAAAAAAGAGTAGAGGGTGGACACCATCATAGAAGAACTACGATATTCAAATAATTGGGACTGATCATCCTTATAGGAAAGTTGATCGAATATTATAGTTATTTTTGCATTTGAATTAAAAGAAATGCATTTCATGGATGTTCATATTTGGGATAGTCATTTTATTAACTAAATGGCGACACCTTATTTACTATACAGGAGCTCTGATATGTATGGAAACGGTCGATTATTTCTTAAAGTAAGGTAGCTATCAAAAAATCATAAGAAACAAACATTTTAGTTTTTTTTTAAATCTATTACAATAAAGAAAAATTAAGTATACAGGTTCAGTCAAAAAGTCGTGTCGTAACAAATTTGCTTTTTGTTTAATTTAACACCCTGCATATTGTTCCAGATTTCAATTTTTCTCGAAATTCTAAACAAAATTTACCTAGATTAACCGTTTTCAAGATATCGAACTTTGAAAGTGTCTTTTTACTACTCTCAAATTTATAAAAGAAAAAGGTCCCCATATTATGGATGTTTATTTGGAAAATAACACAGGGAGGATATGGATATGATTTTATTTTATTATTAGTTTTTTCAGAAAATAAAACTGCAGAATAGTCGATAAAAATGCATGAAACGAAAACATAATAAATGTCCTGAATATTTTAAATTTTATGAAAACGATAGTTATACCAGAATAAAAAAGAGAGAAAACAAGTTTTTATAAACAACAAATATTTCATTTGGCATTCTATTTTATAAGATGTTCAAAGCGTTCACCATTTACCTCCTGGCAGTAATGAATTGACTGAACAAAATTTTGTAGTGAATCTAAAAGGGCCTTGGGAGGAATAGTGGAAATGTTATACCTTATACTTTCCTGCAACTCTTCAATATTTTGCGGCTTATTTTTGTAGACTACATTTTTTATGTGACCCCACAGAAAAAAAGTCAAGCGGGGTCATATCGGGAGACATAGCTGGCCATTCAATTGTCCCTCTGCGTCCAATCCATTTATCAGGAAAAGTTTCATCTATTTTCCCGTACCACATGTCCAAAATGTGGAGGAGCCCTATCATGATGAAACTATATTTGTTCTGCCGGTAAATTAGGATTGTTATTGTTCGAGAATAATCGTCTAAGTCTAAGTTCTGGAATAATATGCAAAAGTAATAAATATCGTTCACAGGCCTAATTTCCGTTTATAAAATAGGATCCTATGAAGGGTCCACCAATAATGCCACACCAAACATTTACTTTCTGTGGTTGTTGGGTGTGAACTTCCTCCATCCAATGTGGGTTTTGGTCTGACCAATACCTATAATTGTGTCGGTTTACATACCCGTTTAAATAAAATGTTGATGACAAAGTGAAGATTTTCATTTAATTAATTTGTAATAACTTCGCAGAAATCGATTCTACGATCATAATAGTTTTCAATCAATTCTTGTAAACAAATGATTTTTATATGGATGTAATTTTTCCCGTTTGCAAATTTTTTTAATGGAATATAGACTTATGTTATGATTTAAAGCCGTCTGTTGTGTTGAATTTATTGGATTTTCCAACACATCTAACATGACATTCAAATAATTTTCTTCATTTGTAACGCTTACTGGTTTTCTACTTTTTCGTCGATCTGTAACACCTCCAGTTTCATGAAAACGCTGAAATGTTTTTGAAACGGTCGTCTTAGAAATACGTTCCCGATCGGGATACAATTCATGAAAAATATGCACTACATCCTAAGATCATTAAAACTTCATTTAAATGTGCCATCTTTGCGAGAAAATTATTCACAGTAAATGAATTTTTAACATGTGTTGTCAAGATAATTACTATTAGACAAAAGAACGACGCGGCGTTGTTATGGAACTTTCATCGGCAACTTGATGGACTATAAACTTAATCGAGTAAAATATTTTTGTATAATTTATAAGAAAATGATTTTCAAAGTTCGATATCTCTAAAACTGTTAAGTTTAGGTACATGATGTGCTGTGTGAATTTTGTTTAGAATTTCGAGAAGAATTAAAATATAGAATAATATAAGGTGTTCCATTAAAGAAAAGGTAACTTTGTTTCGTCACCTGAGTGATTCTGTATATTTAATTTTTCTTTATTTTTCTTTATAGCTATCTATTTTTATATTATGAATATCTATTTGAAACGTAAAGATGTATATTTTATGGATATCCTCATTAGGAATATTGGTACCTACCTATTTAAGTAAGAAGGACGATATCTTATGGATACACGTTGGAACGTCCATTAAAATTACAGAAAAGGATGACCCTTGGGTACACTTAAGGCGGATGCACATCCAAATAATAGACGTACTACTGATTTCAGCTTAATCTAATCCAATAAGGATTATTTGGAACATAATCATGGACAAAAAACGATTATCTTTATACAGGGTGATTCCAAAACATGTTGCCAAAATGTAGCGGAAACTAAAGGGTAAAATATATTGTTTGAACCTAGTTTATCTAGATGCCAAAATTTCAGCCCGTTACTGTTGAAGTATATAAAAGATGACTCCAAAGTTGAACATGAGAATACGGTGGCCTAGCAATTGGTGAATTTTGGTCACGACCTATCCACGACAATGCAGCGGATTTTAACAAAAGATCTGCATCTTCATCTTTTTGTTAAATTCCGCTGCATTCTGCTTTTTGAAATGTTTAATTGCAGTGACCGATGGCACACTGGGGTTACGGGAATTTCCGCGACAATCGTAGCAATATTTTCAGCTGAACGGCCAGTCTGTTTTTTATTGTCTGTATCCGAACCTGTTTGTTCAATTTTTCAACAGATCTTTTCACAGTTCTTTCATTCGAGGCGTTCCTTCTACCGAAAATTCCACGTAATTTGTCCACAGTCTCAGCTACATACTCTCTGTTGTTATCATGAGTTATTGTGATCTTCACTCGCTCATCCATTGTATAGCGCTTCATTTTGTCTAACCGCAACGTATTTACTACAAATGTGATCCTGTACAATGCTGCCAACTGTTCGGAATGAAAATGGCGCACAATTCAAATCCTGCGTTACCTTTGGGACACCCTTTATATGGGTGAGAGACCAAATTTGTCACTTATTGTACTAATTAACGCATCTGGAGGGAACATAACCTCGAATTAAGGAGGACCACCTAATTGGGGCTGTAAAACCGGGCGACATTTCCGTGCCTCTCACAATATTGCGTCGGAATCGCGGCAGGCCGGGCACAAAGCCGGCCCGAGCGACCCGGCGCTTCGGTAATAAACGGGGAACGTTTCGTATGGTAATAGGAACAGTAACTTCTGCGTACGGATAAATTAACAAGCGAATAGTTATATAAATAATCCATTTAATACCGGCTCTCAACATCGCTGATTTGTTGTACCGTAACACGGAATCGGCTCCTTCTGTTTTATAGTTTATGCGTGGGGAATTAATAAACCGTATTTCATTCGGTGCTCGAAATGTATGTGCTCCGGTTGTGGGTCTAATAATAATCCCTGGAGGAGCGCAAAGGCGTGCGGCCATGGGGATCCCACGTCAATTGTTTCAGCGCCGTTAGGATTTTTAATTTTGAAAATTTTATAATGTTAATAGAGGAAAAATTTACGTTACTTACACAGACAAATTCATAGACGATTGTTGAATTTATTTCAAATTTAATTTTTTTGATATTATTTTTTTAAATTGCATAACGAATTTTTATATTTATAGTTTTATTTGAAGAAAAAAATATTTGAATCATTGGTTTAAAAAAATCTCATTTCACGTAGCTCTCTAGTTAAAACCAATACTAATCTTCTACAAACATTAATTCTTATCTATCCCACAGTTACAAGCCTGTAGTCCTGTTCTTTTTCATATTTTCTGTCAATATTCTTGGAGCCACTCGGTATCTTGTTTCTCCTTGTACTTGTTTGCGCCACTTGGTATCTTGGTTCTTCTCGTATTCCAGTACTGGCTAGACGACAACTAAACCTTCGTATAGATGTAATGTGAATTCCCTAATTCTATCTTAAAATTTCAAATTCTGGTTTAACTGTTGACAGCTAACTTGGAGATAATCCTCTTCCAGGCTTCTTCTTTTTCTAACTTTATTGATTCATTTGAACTTTATTTTCACCTCGTATGGATTGCAATAGATATCTTTAGACAAAACTTATTTACTTATTATTTTGTATTTGGTTCACTTCAGTGGTTATAACCTCACTACTTTGATGTTTTGTTTTTACAATGTAATCAAGTCAACTTTTTTTGTTTTATAGAGGCGTTTGTTTTTACATGGCTCAAACTTGACTAACTATTAAGGACTTTTCTGTTCAGCGATGTGTTTTATGTCCAAATCTTTGTAAAAATTAAATTCAACCTTATGCTCTGTGCTACATAATGAAGCTGCTACATAAGTACATCTCTTTCGGATATACCTGCAGAATCTTGGATCATCCTATCAGGAGATAACTTTGAACACCGTCTAAACGCTATGGCCTCCCCAACTGCGCATCCTAGATTTCATTTTTCATTCTTCTTTTATTTAATAATTGAATGAAATACATTATTGCATCTGGATGGCTATTACAATAAATTAAATTAAATTACACAAATGCACACATAAACACCTAAATACCGGAGTATTTGTAATGCTATAAACTTGCAAAATAATATACTATTTAAATATAGCACAGAGAGCACAAGAATATACCTAACATTTTAATCATAGCACAGAAAACACAGAAATGACAGGCAACGCGAAGCATTATGCACAATGCACCATGTAGGTACAATTTATTACTAATAAATATTGAAAAAAGTCTGATGTATAGTTTTACATAGTTTTTGAATTTTTTTAAATGTTCAACTTTCTTTATTTCAATATCAACAATACTCTATCAAGTCTGTGTAACAAATTTTTCCTTTTTTGCCTTTGAAAACCTTATATTGATTTGCTATCCCTAAACACAAATTCACTCCCCTATGTGCCTAGGAAAAATTAGTTTTCACTCTAACTTTGAATATAAGGCATTAATGTGTTATAAAACTACCCAAAATGTAGAGGTTCGCCATTTTGCGCCCCGTTGTCACCCTCCACAATCATGGAATACCTAGGCCATTTCTATTTGATGCAGAAAGGATATCAAAATCACTCCGATCGGATTATCCCTGCGCCCAGCGATCGCGAGTTATACTTCTCTATACACTGTCAGATTCTATATGTATATTTAGAGTTACGTTACCGAATTCTTAAGGGCCCCATATTCTTTAAATAGTGTTTTCCGCAAAGACAAATAATTTCAAACATTTAATAACTGAATAATCTAAAGCTTGTCAAATAATAGGAATGTTATGTCATGCCACCTGAGTATTTTCAAAGACGCCGCAGTAAAACGAATAAACAGGTGCAAAAAACGATCAAACCATCAAGGTTTTAGGTACTGAAATCTACGAAAATACTAACTTTTTTATATATATTTCCACATGTAAATGTTCTTATAACATTTACTTGCTTAGTCCTACATATAAAATTGTTTACTTTTATTTATAAGTACGTGAAAATAATTCTTAAAATGTAGGGTTAGAATAACAGCAAACGCATGTTTTACAAACGCTTTTTTTTAGTTATTATTTTATTTGGGTAAATTTAAATGGTAACAATGAATAAACAAAACATCAAGGATTTTATTTTTGTGCTTACTTTTGTTCTACACGTTTTACTTTTCATTATTTCAGTACCTAAAAACGCCAGAAATTTCACTATTTCTCGGCCGGGAATATGGCCACCTTAAACATGTTAAGTGTTAAAACTGACTCAATCGAATTTATCAAATTATTTTTTTTATGAAGAATACAAAGTGTGCATTTAGGAAGCTTCGAAGCAAAGTAAATGGCATGTCTATAGAGACTATTTATCTTGTTATTTTTTTGGGACAATTGTTGCATACTGAAAAAGCCAAATATTTGAAAAATTCTAATTTCCGAATTTCAAAATCATCATATGAAATATCTATCTAATCTATCTAAATATAATATCTAACATCATAACAATCTAACGAATTAAACACTTTGAAACGTCTTGACCATTTTTGCTATGACTTTGCTGTTATATACTTTAAATAAAAATCAAATCATTTCTTTATTATGTAAATAAACATTACGATTAGCAATTTATTCAGTTTTCGAGATGACGAGGGAAGGCCAACTGCAACTTCCGAAAATGAGCGGTTCAAAACAAGAAAAAAATTCAGAACCACTGCGGATGCTGATGAATGGTGTGCTGGACCTGGAAATCCGATCTCCTAATAAAGCGATTGCATAGTCTTTTATCCCAAATGCTTAGTGTACCACCAAAGAGGAGACCGGTGTGGCCTATTGTTCATTTTTTAAGTTGCGGACTCGGTATACGCCCTTGTGGCAGGTTTTCTTGGGAAGGAAACCGTCCTTCGATAGTTCTAAGCTCAAGTCAGATAGTTATTGTATTTTTCTTTACATGAAGCGATATTGAACAGAATATCAAAACTGCTGTGTTTAATAGTCAGTTACAATAAACTACTGATGATGGGACATATTTTTTCTATAGGTTCTTTGTGCGCGTTCATTTATTTAATTAAAATTACACCTACTCCACGAAAAGCGAGCATAATTTTAATTTTACGTACAGTCGCATGAAAAATATCAATGCTGCCAAGTTGAATAATTTGTATTCTATTAAAGATCATAATTTACCTTCTTTCTAGAAAATGTTGTAGTTTTACATTTCTTAATAGGTAATTAAGGTCAACCCGTTAGATTCACACTAAAGGCTAAGTCAATTTTTACATCGTCAGCAAGTAGAAGGTGAGGTATATTTAAACAGCTAGCAAAATAATTAACGAAAATATTGAATGACAGTGGCGCCAACTGATCCCTGAGGTACACCGGATAAGACTGCAAAACTGTGGGAGACAAACCTCTGAAGAAGACATAAGCAATGAAATTAGCACATTTGTTGTAGCTTTGGAAAACTTGTTCAAGCTCTTAAAGAAAATCTCCCTGTTTCCAAAAATTATTTTGTGCTGCATCTTTGTGTTTTCCACTGTTTAAAATCTGCTGCTTTGCCAAGAGTGTGAAAAATGGCTAATATAATCGCCATCCAAAATCTATTTCCTCAAGTGGATTGCTGTGTTTCTAGGCAACCCTCTTTTCCAATTAAGAATAGGTTACTTTTGTCGTGTTACTGACTATTGACTACTGCAAAAGATCGATGCAAAAATTTGGTGTATATCTCTGAACTGTGGTTTGCACATTGGCAAATGCAACCGAAGATTTGATTTCACATCATCCTCGAAAGTCCAGACTGATCTTGATGTAGCCATTTCTAATAACATTTCGTGGTCAGCTCATATACTGCTGTTACAGTAAAGCTAAACATTAGTTATTTTTTTTTCAAAGAAGATTGTCTACTCATTTAATTGAAACTGATAATTAATCGCTTATATAAATCGACATACGATCTATTAAAAATTTGGTTCAGTTGTGTGGTCTCCAAATTTGATAAGAAACCAGTCTCAAATTGAGTTGTAACAATATGCTGACTTCTCGTTCCTATGGAGTAGAACTAAACATCTTCAAACTGATCCCAGATCGAATGGCTCGAAACTTGATAATGTACTTTATGTTGGATAATTGTAATTTTCTTATATTTATGTGTTTGCTTTTCACTTTTCTCATTCCTTTCTGTGTAGTATTGTACCAATATAATCGTATCATTTTATATTAAAAGCATGTATTTAGATTTTTACGTATTTAATTTACCTTTTGAGCTTTGAGCTACTCCAGGGGTTCAACTGATATAGGCCGAAACAAATTTTAATAAATATGTCAACGATAGATGGCAGGGTATACAGCTAGAAGGTGTGCCAATACTACAGGAAATAATTTTACCAGCAAAGACATTGACAAAGTTAAGGAGATTAAGCCGTTTTCAGATTAAATTTCTCTTCTTTCTTATCCGCTGCAAATCAGACTTTTTATTAAACAACCAACAACAAGAGAGACATTTCTCGCAATGTCAGTAGAATCTTGTCTGTGGAGAAGATATCTTTTGCATACGTAGATTTCTGGTATCGAAGAACATTGTTCGACTTTATTCGATAAAATGTATTTACAAAAAATTATTTTAGTTTGATTTAACTTCATACTTTTAAATTTTAGTAAAACATATACCAATTATTAAATTTTTACTTTTTGTCTTTACAGATGTGTATCTATTATTTACCAGTAGGTATACTAATAAATTTGCGGTTTGTAGAAAACAATAGTAATGTGAAAAACCATATTTATTGTATCAACTTCGACGTCACCTGTTACGTGGGTGTTGTATAATAATAATGAAAACGTAATATTGACAGTTGGTAGAAGGAAGCGCAAAAACAAACTCTTAGGTGGGGAATTCTGGAAGGAAGCCTAAATAGTTGAAGTGAGAACAGTGTGGAGATGGGAGTAAGACGATCGGCGGGCAGTGTGGCAAAATAATGAAAAATCAAAGTGTTTAACCAATATTAATTAGCAGGTAATTATTCTCTAAGTACTTTGTTGTTAATTGTTCTATGTAATCTTATGATCGTGATGATTATAGATATTTAATGATAACAATTCTTACAATCTTTACGTTTAGCCTTCATTGCTTTATGTTCAAGGGCATATATTCTTCGAAGGTAAAATTGTTACAATTATTATTAGCGATTGCCCATCATTTATTGTCGTGACTGCCCATATATTGCAATAACAACTCCTTAGTTTCACATTTAACTTGTTTTATCATGATTACGTTATTCGAAAAACAAATAATAAAGCATTTCTTGTGCTAACTTTATGTCATACGCATATAAGAGCCTTGTTGAATTTACTAACACTTTCGCCCGTGAGGAATTAATCTGTAAAAAGAATAATTAAATAAATAAAAAAAAATTGCTAAAACAGATCTTCCGAAATCTCAACTCATAGCTGGATTGCCTCCCGTATGGGACTCCAGTACCTTCCGGCCCTGCCGGCTAACTAACACCGAACCTCTTCAGTTTTACATGGAAATGTGTGTATGTCTAATTCGAGTGAGGTGATATTTAGTGAGACATTAAATAAGTCGGGTGTTATTTATCATTAGCAAAGGATCTTAATTTATGCCTTTTGTTATCGGTTGTTTTGCATGTTGTTTTTTGGGTAGTTAGAGCAACGATCGTGGGTTTCTCTGCCATGCTCTTTCCCCACAGGAGATCTAGGTGAGCCTGGCTCGCTATTTTATGTTAAATGGTTGTTAATGTTTTTGTTGTTCTTTCTAATTGTCACATGTTTAATTTGAGGACTGTTGTACGTAAATAATCAAGTTAGGCGTGTTATATTACAGTAAAAACAAAAATAAATAATTTTTGTAAAAGGCAGTTCAATTTAAAACCGCCAGATTAAATTTTTATGTTAACAAGAGATGGTGGAATATAGCCCGTCGGTAATACATGGCACTTAGCGTTCTATATTATCGATTGTCCCAGGCTATACTCTCTAATTGTTAAATTTAACAAATTGCAAATATTAAATCTAAAATATGGGTTTTCCTCTCGACGTTTTTCAGGTCCTTTGGATACGAGCTCTTAGTTTCTTGTGTCGTTTCAAGTTACGAATTAAATACATAAGCAGAGAATCAGATATTCTAGAAACCGGGCAAGAAATGAGTAATCTCATTAGAAGAATTTGTAATCCCGCGCTAATGCCTCGTTTCCATTATAATTACGGCGCGGAAATATTTATAATTTGATAACGAAGCGCGATAAACGTGGAATTTAATAATTCATGAACTTGCGCTTTCAGCTCTGAATTATTGAGTTTGACGGATTTTCTGTATTAAGTTATTTTACGTAAGCAGCGTTCGGCATGTGATTTGGTGTCGATGAATAGTTAACAAGCGGGTATTATTCATAAGACGTAATTACGGACATTTCGCCGTACCTTCGAACAGCTCTTTTTGTGGGTGGTTCCGGGGCTGAACCGGTCGTTGTTCGATTAAAAATTAAATTTGAATTCTCAGTCGACTGCCTATTAATATTCAAATTTCAATGGCGAAGAAGAATATTGTATGGAAAGGCCGATATATTTTAGGAGAAGATTTATTTATTTAGATATTCAATATCCAACGGACACGGTCCCGGTTACACAGTAAGGTAAAACAAAATAGTAAAGCCTAAACTAAAATAAAAAAATAATAAAAGAGATATTCACGAAGACATATGTAAGATAAAATAGGAATCAAAATATAAAAACGAGATGCAGAACAACTTTTGAATTTCACTAAACTTTCCAATCCGTCGTCGCTTGCAGAACACCTAAGAGCGGAAAATGCAGTCAAAAGTAGTTACTGACGTTTAAGGATATCTAGCCGACCATTCTTGTAAATCAGAACATGTTGAGAGTAAATTGAAATTTTTACCTATGTTTTGAATCGAAATTATCACCCATGTCTTGAAACCAACCTCTGAAAGTATCCTAATTATATAAATTAGTTGTTGTTTATTAGGGCACATAAGCACAAACCGAGTAGGTAATGACGTTAAACTTTAAAAACTTTCTTATATAAGTTGAAATATTTACACAAAGGTTATGTTTAAGTTTAACATGTGTTGTTTATAAGGTAACATCATCTAGATGCATTTCTCCACATGATATTTGAAAATAAATAGACACACTTATAAAAAAGGCATTTTTATTAGAAGGTAATGTAAATGAAAAATACTCTGCAAGAGTATGGCAATTTGATCTTGAAAGTCAGTGTGCTTTAAGATGCGCAATCATGAAACTAATTTTACTAGATATACCGTCGAAACAAAGACCGCTCAACAAAACTATAGTGGTTTGGTCTTCAAGTGAGGAGAAAAACTCTAAGTAGCATGGAAAACTTTATTCTACTAATTTCGCTGGTAACACGAGACACAACCGAGCAGGAACTAGGCTTCAAGACTTTTGGTTTTTGCCTCGAAATGTTTCCGGGTTTTTATCCTTGTCCCCAGGTACCTACTTTTTTACCCTATCCTAATTAACACTTATTCGGGGCATTCCCTACTCGGTTTGTGCTTATGTACCCTAATAAACAACAACTAATTTATGTTTAGAGCCTACTTATTCTAATCTCATTTGCTAAATACATTTATTTGGGATAATCTCTGTTAATTCAAAGTATAATTTATATGGCTCGTAAATTCCCAGAAAGCAAACTATATTTATTAGGGCAGGTACTAAATGTAATGTTGTAGCGTACAAAACATTTATTAGATATTGACGTAATTAGAGACATATGTGAACCAAAAATTAGTTTCACTCGATAACGAACTGGAAGAAGCGTCGCCCTGTACACACCCCGGCTATCGGGATGATTTGTAGTTTGTTTATATCGGCCACTTAAAACTTTATCGCCCGGATCGCCTTTCACTCGACTCCAATTGAAATAAGGCAGCAAATAGTCGTGGGTCCTAACTCGGGTCCCAGTCTATTCCATATGTAAGTGCTATTAAGCATTATAAATGTTACAGGGCATTAGTCACGGGTGCCAGGGGGTGGTAGGGTCCACAAAGGACGACCTCACGCTTGGCCGGAAATATATTTGCGCTGAATGGGTCCAATTAATATGTTTTAATTTATTGGAGACAGAGAAAGCGAGACATTTAATGCAGTACGTGATTCATTTTTTGAAAAAGAAAAAAAAATAACTACTATGCAACACTGCAAAAATTTGCGTATACTCTTGTATACTCTATATTTCTATATATAATAATAACCATTTTTTTAATAGTGTGTTGACTATTTAATATTATTAAGCAAATAAGGGAACTTGAATGATGGTAATGAAGAAATTCCATTTATTTTCATTATAACAATCAAATGATTAACACTTAACAAAGTTTAAACAAGTTATTTAAAAAAATTAAATGAAAAGTGAACTTTGATAAGCTGTATCTTGAAAACAATTGATATTTCATAAATAATACTTACTAACAACCATTATTTTATCAAGCTGAAGCTCTTAATTGTATGAAGCATTTTAGAAACACTCTTTGCTGCATTATTACGCCACACATGAATCTAAACATGTGGTCTGTTAGACCACTCTATATACACAAGATAACACCACACCGGTAGATCACGTTAATCTGATTGTTTGGGTCAAAACAGGTCAGTGTAAATTCACAATTTTATTCATATATTTACATCATCTCTGAAATAAGTGCGTTTCATGAAAGGGATGATAGAGGGCAAGAAAATGAGCAACTTTTATTAAACAAATGATAGTCTAAAACATTACGTCTTAAACTGCAAAAAAAATTCACATGAAGGTTTAAAAAAATTCAAAGCCGTCCCTGGTGCGGCAGCCAGCTGTACCTTTGATAATTAAGTTGTGTGCGAAGGCGCTAATGGCGGTTTTGAAGGTTTAAATTTTGTATGAAAATGCTGCCAATTAGAGAAGCACTTCACGCATGTCGCGAATCTGAAGCATTCTGGCCGTGCACGTGCACAAGATGCACAGGGTCCGCTTACATTTATGGTTAATTTTCTTGAAAACAGAAGCATTCAGATCATGAGTTGCTTAATAAAAGTTGCTCATTTTCGTACCCTCTATCACCCTCAAAAACACCCTGTATAGTAAAAATATAGAAAACATACATGTTAAAATTTAATACATTGTTAAAAGAAAACATTTGTTCAGTTCATTTACATTTTTGTGTATAAAGACCATTACAAATGTATAAAAAGCCTATGTAGATTTTCACAATCCTCATCACTGCCGGTCCGACTGTAAAACATCGGCCCCTTAACTCTTCCGTCCACAAGCTATCGATCAGGCGACGCACTTGGCAAAGAAAGACATCAGCCCGGCCGCTGCGCTGGGGATGCGCGTTTTTTAGACGGGGAGGGTGGCTTTTTTCTAATTCCTGATCTAAATTCAGGCGATGTCCCGACAGCGACCAGTAATGACGGATAAATACCCTTAAAATGCCCTTTATTACAGGCCTGGGGATTTAGCGGGATGACCGCAGGGCGGCCAATTTGCCGGCGTGATAGATCTTATGGAAATGCAGAATTTCGATGGATCAGTTTGGCTTTGGAGATAAAAATGTAGCTGGGTCCCAGGCAGAGGGTTAGTTAATAGAATGGAAGGTCTGTACAAACGTGTCTTATTCTTAAGTGGTTTTTATAAAATTCTATTGTCAATGTGTGAAATTTTTATCCACCTGTCTAATTTGACGTGCTGACAATGACATTAATGAAATATTTACCTTACTTTCCACTGCACTGCATAGAATGAGTAAAAAGAATGGATTTTAGAGTAGTTCTTCTTTCTTTATGCACAGTATCAATTGTCAATGTTTATATTAAGCATTTAAGCAGTCAATTTTTTTAGTATCAAGTGGATGTTTTTAAAACTTAATTGACTTATTAAATTTAAGTTTGGCTATAGTAATCATTTAGTAGTGACCAATTATTACACGCAGATTGTTTTAAAAACTAAAACAAGACATTTTCAAATTAACTAAAGCCGAATATTCAGTCTTAAACTAGTTAAGACTTGTAGTAAAACAAAAGCTAATTGGAGCTACAGCTGCTTATTAACTTTAAAAAATATGCCCTCTCTATGACAATAGTCGAAATAACTGTTTTTCAACTTAAAAAAGATATTAGGACATTTCTAAGAAATACAAAGGTTTAGTGCTTTAGCTATGCTCAGTATAGAAAAATTGTGGATAAAGCAGATAAACGACTTTCATGAGACTGACGCTTCGTATCACAAAAGGACTGGATGATCGATTTGAGGTCTCTTAACTGTTTAAAATTTGTCGCCCTATTTCCAGATGCCGAAACTGGGCATAACCCATTTTTTAAATTTTGTCATATACGATACTTTATATGGAGGCGACGATTTCTTTCAAAGCTTTCCGACGTAGGACGTAGAATCGATTGTCGACATTAGTTCTTTAGTTTTCACAAAAGTTGCAGCCGATGCTCAGCAGAATGACCGTCTATCTAAATTCAAATTGATGTAAGGCAACACGATTATAAACTACAGTATTTAACTACAGGTGAACAACCCGCCCGAGACGAACAGATTTGCAAGTTGGGTAAAATCTGAAGAAGCCAAATGCCCAAAACTACAACGGAGCCCGCGCCAGAACTTCTGCGGACCCATCATAAGAAGTGTTCGAACGTCGACTCATTAACTAGGGACGTATTGTGCAAAACCGTACTTTTCTTATCAACTTCGACGTCACCTGTTACATGGGTGTTGTATAACAATGAAAAAAGTAATATTGACAGTTGGTAAAAGAAAGCGCAAAAACTAACGTTTAGGTAGGGAATTCTGGAAGGAAGCCTAAGTAGTTGAAGATAGGTCGTTAAAGTGAGGACAGCGCGGAGTGAAAAGGAAGACGATCAGTGTAGTGTGAAAAATATAGAAGTAGTGGAAAATTAAGTGTTTAACCGGTATTAGTTAGCAGGTAATATTCTTTAAGTACTTTGTTGTTAATTGTTCTATGTAATCTTATGATTGTGATGGTTATAGATGTTTCATGATAATAATTCTTTGTATGTTTAGCTTTCATTGTCTTACGCTCAGGGGCGTATATTTTTCTAATATAAAATTGTTACAATTATTATTAAAGATTGTTCATTATTTATTACATGTTGAAATATGTATATATTTTCGTGTTTGCCCAGATATTGCAAAACAACTTCTTTGTTTCACATTTAACTTGTTTTATCTTGATTACGTTGTTCTTTGATTTCTTTTGCTCACTTTATGTCATACGTATGTAAGAGTTTTGTTGAATTTACTAACATTTTCACCCATGATTATTATTATTGTTATTATTGTTGTTGTTCTCCCGAAATCTCAACTTTAGCTGGATAGCCTCCCGTATTATGGGACTCCAGTACCTTCCCTATTATTATTGTTATTATTATTATTATTACTGTTGTTGTTGTTGTTGCTATTATTGTTACTAAAACCTCTTCAGTTTTACTTGGAAGTGTGTATGTCAGACTTGAGTGAGATGTCATTTAGTGAGAAATTAAATAAGTCCAGTTTTAATTATCATTAGCAAAGGTTCTTAATGTATGCCATTGGTTAGCGATTGTTTTATATTTATATTTGGGTGGTAAGAGCAACGATCGTGGGTTTCTCTGTCATGCTCTTTCCTCACAGGAGCTCTAGGTGAGCCTAGCACTCTCATTTTATGTTAAATGGTTGTTAATGTTTTTGTTGTTCTTTCTATTTGTCACATGTTTAATTTGAAGATTGTTGTATGTCAATAAAAGTTAGGTGTATTTACTCTGCTTTTGTTTTTATATAATTAAACCATACATCCCCTCCACAAAGTTAGTAGCCAGCGCCTTCCGGTCAATAAAAAAAATAGATACACACAACGTAGGTATTCCTTATGACGATCACATATTTTTGGCCACAATTACGTTTATATTCTTTTTTCGATCGAACCTAGGGTTGTTATACTACAGTATATAAAACTCTTTGTAAATCAAACCTCAATTTATTGTTATTAGCACAATTTCAATAAATTCAAATGTTTGCAATTTCAAAACATTATAAAAGACTTCAAAGATAGAGCTCATGTCTAGTTGCCAAATCGCTCGGGTGTCTTTGAGCTTCCACCGAAGATTCCACGGGTTACCGCAAGTTCCAAGAAGCTTCAAAGGCAGGTACTCTAAGAAGACCTCAAACCAGTGCATAGGTAAGGCAAAACCTATGAAGAACAAAGGCTCAATTGAAAGTTTTGGCATCAAGTCTTACATTTCACAATTTTCTTGAAAACGCGTCCTGTCGAAAAGAGATAATAGTACCTTGTACCTTTTCTAATGTAATTTATACTACACGTTTAGAAAATGCAACATTTTTTGCAGAAATTTCAGTGGCGTAGAAGTATCGCTCAAAAAAAGATGACAAAAAAAATCAGTTTATTTTACGAGAACTATTAACACCCCTAACACTTTTTTTCTTATCTTGCAGAGCACGCTTTGCTATTAAAATTTTTTATATGTATTTTTTAACACCCTATGTACTGGCCAACCCGATAATCATGCGTCTGTCTCTGTATTTAATTAAATCAACGAAAGGGAAAGTATAAGTGTCTCTAACAGGACGCGCTCTAGCGAAAATTCAATTTATGTTGGAAATTCTGCAATTCGTACAGTCACGGTCCATCTAGCTAATACGCGTCTTGAACAGTAAGCCAGATGAAGCTTCGATCTGGCTCCCACTCCGAGTACGTCGTCGACTGAGTTGACCTGTCACCCGGGTCAGTATCTATCATGTGGGGAATTACAGTATTTTGGCTACTGGTCACTTGCCAGCGACATTCGCGACGCTCGTTTGTTTCGCCCCCATCGATCACGCGGCCTTCTAGACCAAGATGCGGAGATTTCGGCCTCGCCGTTGACTTTTCGTGTTCGGCGATTGTGTTACAGATGTAGACGGGGGCGGCGATCATCGATCTTGTTTTTTATGTCTTGCGGAGCGAGGGGTCGGGGTCGGAAACGCCAAACATTAAATTTGTAGAAACGATTTAAATAATCTCTTCTTTGAATTAGCCTCCGAAAAGTCCAGATCTCAATCTCATAGGACGTGTTTTAAAATGACAGTTTCTAGAAACAACTCCCTGTATTGTTTTTGACTTTTGCAGAGCTTGTTCGATTAATATGAAAGTTGCGTTGCATACTTGGTGAGAACTGGCAACACCGTCGCCACTTCACAGCGCACATCGTGTGTTGAGCAGTCGCATATGGTGTCTATTTGGATGTCGGTCGTAAATCGTAGTCAATCCAATGATCGCCGTAATTGCTAGTTGAATTCCAAACAAATGGTGTCTCTAACGTCTGTTTTAGGTGTTTAGTGGCACTGCGAGCTCGATTTCGCACCTGAGACGCCTTTTAGCAGCTGACTGAAATTAGAAGTTGGTCGGGACCGATGGCCTTTTAGTCCGCTAGTGTTATCAGGTGGGCCTAATTGGTCACAAATTCATAAATTCCGTGGAACACGGTAGATTAAGTACAGAGAACGGACAAAATTACCAACGACAAAGGAATATCTTCTTTAAAAAATTAAATATCAATTTTATTATAACCAAAAAAAATGTACGTGAATCAAAGACAATTTTTGGTCGGTGATAGCATACATTTTGGGAATTTCATTGACCTCGAAATTTTTGCTCAAGTCATTGATAAAAGTAGTAAATACCTGAGGGCCAAGAACAGTTCCTTGAGGAATTTTAGATAAAATTTTTTGATTTTCATAGATTTCAGATCTTAATATACAGGGTGTATACAGGTATACATGTACCTGATACAAAAAAATCGAGTACATATAGATGAGGTCAAAATAATAAGAGTTCTTCATATAAATTTTTTCCATACGGGCCTTCGTTAACAAGTTACGGGCCCTCAAAGTTGAAAAGTAAAATCTTATTTTTATTCACAGTCTCTAAACTATTAACTTCAGCATGATGCAAATTTGGTGATCGATGACACATGGGTACAGCTTGTTTTTGATGTAGAAGTGAAACTTAATTATGCCCAGAACGCTAGTGAAGGATCATGCTCAATGGTTAATAACCCAGGATTTTGGTATAGATGACGATCGCAATCTGCTTGTATCAATAATAAGTTCCCTGAAGAATTTGCCAATGATAATACCCTCTTGGTTCAACTCGGTAAAATTAACAGTTTAGGAAATATTTGTGATTTTATGTCACAGTGCACATCGTGCGGCGCTTCCACCATTTTTGGTTTTTAATTTTTAATTGGACATAATTACTATGTTATGTTAGAACCGTACATATTTTTAAAATAAGAGCCTAGGAAATCTTACTGTGTACTAATATAATTTTCACTTATAAAATTTGGGCATTTTTCACCTCCACACACTTCCTAAGTCTACGAGTGTTATTTGTTTGTACACGAAAAAGCATTTCTGAAGTAGGTCTAATATTATTACAGTGGAAATTATTTCTTTGTAGCAATTCATCCCTTGTCTGTACACTAAACTTTTCAAGTATCCCGACGTAAGAAGTCCATCGGGTTAAAGTCTGGAGAACGTGGTCGCCATGAAATTGAACCTCGTCTCCCAATCAATTTGATCATCATCAAGATTGAAATGGGGAGGAGCCCCATTGTGCATGAACCAAACGTTTTTTCCGGTGTCTAATAGTGGCTGCAAATTATTTTGCAAAAACTCCAAATATCGATGTCCATTCAGACGTTCATCAAAAACATATGGAGGACCTATTAAATTATTACCTCGGAAATGCTTTATTCATGTACAAACAAATAACATTCGTAGTCTTAGGAACTGTGTGGAGGTGGAAGGGCCCATATTGAAAATGGATGTTGACAGTTTTCTTTCTTTTAAATTATTTTTTAACTTATTTTTATGTGTAAAGTGTGTTTGTCAAATTTTGTTAGTGAAAATTGCATTAGCACACAGTAAGATTTTCTAGGCTCTTGTTTTAAAAATATGTTCGCTTCTATCATAATAATTAAGTACAATTAAAAATAAAAAAACAAGAAATGGTGGAGGCGCCGCTCGAGTGCATTGTGACATAAATTTACAAATATTTCCCAAACTGTTAATTTTACCGAGTTGAACCAAGAGGGAATTATCGTTAGAAAATTCTTCAGGGAACTTATTTTTGATACAGGCAGATTGCGATCGTCATCTACGCAAAAATTCTGGGTTGTTAACCATTGGGCATAGTCCGTCCCTGGCGTTCTGGGCATAATGAAGTTTCACTTACTACATCAAAAACAAGCTGTACGCATGTGTTATCGATGACCAAATTTGCATCACGCTGAAGTTAATAGTTTAGATACTGTAAATAAAATTAAGATTTTAATTTTTAACTTTGAGGGCCCGTTACTTGTTAACGAAGGCCCGTATGGAAAAAAATTACCTACTTATATAAAGAACTGATATTATTTTGACCTCATCTATCTGTACTCGAATTTTTTGTATCACCCTGTATACAGTGTGTCCCTAAAGTGTGCAAACATCTGTTTAGTAAATTTAATAAGGAAAAAGCATAAATATGTGTTGGTTTCGTGGCAATCTGGCAATCTTGATTTTATCTGTTGTGGAGGGTCGGTAAATAAACCAACTTATGCAAACTGCCAAAGTAAATGTATGATATGTATATAATATATCACTGTGATCAGAAAATGGATAAGATTCCAAAAAGTTATAAATATACAGGGTGTCCCATTTAAAAAGCAGAAAAGTTAGAATTATATCTACGAAACGCAACAAACAATTTTTAAATATTTCTTTGACAACAGAATTTCCTACAACTTTGGTGTTTACTATTTTTTTTTTATTGTATTCAAGATTTTCTGTGTAAAATAAAACATGTAATATAAAAAACGTTTTGTCAATTATTGATAAAAATTCTGAATGCAAAATATTGCCAATATTGGAACTTTTAGTTGTCGCGATAATTAAAAATAATAATAAATTTTCCTTATTGTCAATCATTGACCCATTTTTTCGGAAAATAGAACATTAACGTGTTAGAAAATGTTAGTTTGTTTACAGGGTGTCCCATTTTTATTCTGAAAAAATTCAGGAAAAGATAGATCCGATAAAATTAAAGGGACTTTGCTATATAAACTTATTTCGAAATTTGAACCCTTTCCGAAATACAGGGTGTTGAAGTTGAATTTATTTTTTCATTTTTTGTTAATATCTCTTGGAGTTATAAACTAATTGTTCTCAAATTTTATGTGGTGAATATCACAGTGCACTAGTACTAATACACAAAACCTCAGCTTGACAGAAAAAGCCAGTGGCGTGCATTCCGCACTTATCGATACCTTTTATAAAAAGTATGTGTTACGCCACTGACTGATCTTCAAAATAATAAGTAATTTCAATTGTTCGTGCATTGTTCTGTCAAAAAGCATTTTTACGTTTTCTACATAATAGGCACAGTTACAGAGTAAACCGACATTTTATAAAATCATCCCTGATCTTAATTTTAGCAGAACTCGATCACTATTCCTTATCTAAGAAATGCTGAAGCGCACTCCTGGCTAATTGAATACTATCTGTGATTACTAACAATGATGTTTTTTTTTAAGTTGGAAAAAATTAAAACATTTAAAATTCTTTCAGTGATTTAATAACAATAATTAATTATAAAATTTATGCACATTAACGTTTAATAAACTAAACAAAAAGTGTATCATTAATGTATCAACGAATATTTAAATATTGTTCAAATATTCTCAAATCTATTCTTTGATTTCTGTGCTCTAATGTTCTAATGTTCGTACATTACCAATTTCATGGAGTCTTTGAAATGCATCAGTAAATAATTGAGAATTTGGATGTCGTCTATCAGGAAACCTTCGTCTGTATTCTCGAGATGCCTCCAATGCGTTACCATTACACAATCCGTAACAGAACACAATATCAGCATATTCAGCATTTGAAAATTTATATGGCATTATTAAAGCACTTAATGGTATTTTATAAAAAGCTAAATCCGAGTAATTAATGTAAAAAGTTTTCGTTTCTCAACAAAGAGTGATCATGTCAAGTTTATTATGACAACCAAAACTGTTTGCAAAGCAACTCTGATTTTTAATTTTCTGTCACTACGAGTGAACAAAGTGTATTGCAGCCAGTGGCTTGCAATTTGAACATTTAATATTATTAAATTAACCAGGAATGTGCTTTAACATTTTTTAGATAAGGAATACTGAAGCCAAATTAAAACAACCTGAGCGTTTCAGTTGTTGATTAAAACAGTTCTGCTAAAATTAAGATCAGGGATGATTGTATAAAATGTCGGTTTACTCCGTAACGGTGCCTATTATGGAGAAAACGTAACAATACTTTTTGGCAGAACAATGCACGGACAATTGAAATTATTTATTATTTTAAAGATCAGTCAGTGACGTAACACATACTTTTTATAAAAGGTATCGGCAAGTGCGGAATGCACGCCACTGGCTTTTTCTGTCGAGCTGAGATTTTGTGTATTAGTATTAGTACACTGTGGCATTCACCACACAAAATTTGAGAACAATTGGTTTATAACTCCAAGAGATATTAACAAAAGATGAAAAAATAAATTCAAATTCAACACCCTGTATTTCGGAAAGGGTTCAGATTTCGAAATAAGTTTATATAACAAAGTCCCTTTAATTTTATCGGATCTACCTTTTCCTGAATTTTTTCAGAATAAAAATGG
This sequence comes from Anoplophora glabripennis, assembly GCF_000390285.2. Taxonomy (NCBI): domain Eukaryota; kingdom Metazoa; phylum Arthropoda; class Insecta; order Coleoptera; family Cerambycidae; genus Anoplophora; species Anoplophora glabripennis. The sequence goes on from NW_019419456.1 coordinate 2,570,034, forward strand.
GACACCCTATATATTTCGTCTGTTATTAAACTTTTGAGCGTAGGATATACATTAAGCGTAGGATTTGTGTGGTGGAGGGTCCGGCTTCGTAATATTATATCGGGCACCCCAGATGAAAAAAACGTCACGACGTCACTGTCTCTGACGGCCGACTTCCTTTAAGCCTGTTTTTTGCACGTGTCCTGTAGATATGACGTACTGTCCGACTGATTTCATATAACGAGGCGCGGATTCGAACAGAGGAATGTTGTATCGTTAGAGCAGAAATGATTGGCATGGATCATTCATGAAATCGTCACATTGGAGATGAAAAACTGGTTAAAAGACACAAAGACAGTAGTGCTCAACGCAATACGTTCGGGAAACCACAATTTAATTGGAAGTTTATATTACTTCTTAATACGGGTGAGTATATCACAGTTTAATATGATTTTGTCGGAGGTTATATCTCGAGATCGTCGAGTTTCGACGGATGAAATTAGCTTGTGTTTTTTTTTTGGAAAATGATGAATTTTTCCAAAAACTTATCGAGTTGATTTTCCAAAGAGAAAAACTTTGTAAAATTTGCATTTATGCAAATTTTGTGTGACAGACATGGAAGTCGAGAAGTATACAGGGTGGGCCATTAGTGTGATCAAGTAAAATAACTCCCTTGTTACTCATAATACAGAAAAAAAGTTTATTTAAAAGTTATACAGAATCAGGGAACTTAAACTACTAAATTAATTTCATACATTCAAGGCCATGAGTAAAAACGGGACACGCCAAATGTTACATTTTTTAAACGGAACACCCTGTATATTTTGAAACATGGATTTCCGAGAAAATTATGTATATGTTAATATAAACAGTTTATTATTTTGCCAAGTTACGTAGAAAATTCTTCGAATTTTGGAAAAAACATGACCTCGAAGAAGTTGGATTAACTTTCAACTACTAACACTTGGAGCAACAAATATTTGACAGAGTCATAGGCAAATGTTAGGCAAAGACTCCTATATTAGCTAATATCGATATTTTATACAGGGCATTTCATATAATACGATCATTTTCAGAAAGTTTAAACTTGATTTTCTAAAATTTTTCAAATGTACTGTATTTTATTGTTCTATTTTATACACATATCGGGTCCATTTCAACTTTTATTAAGCATGTTCTAAGCATATCTAAAATTGTTGGTTTTTAAGATATAGCAACATTTAATTTTTATTATTTTATAGAATACCACAAATAAATATCAACTAATAAAATTAATTCAAAATTTATGAACTGACAAGTTGACACAATGTGACAGTTTTTTCCAAAGCCATTTCGTGCGACCGAAAATAATAAAAATTGGTTTTTTCCAGAAATGTTGCTATATCCTAAAAACTAACAATTATTTAAGGTGTCGAACATACTTATTAAAAGTTGAAGTGGACTGATATGTGAATAAAATAGAACAATAAAATACAGGGTGTTCCATTTGAAAAATTTTGGAAAATCAAGTATCGATATTAGCTAATATTGCCTAACATTTACTTATAAATCTGTCAAATATTTTTGCTCCAAGTGTTAGTAGTTGAAAGTTAATATGTACTTAACTTCTTCGAGGTCATGTTTTTTCCAAAATTCGAAGAATTTTCTGCATAACTTGGCAACCCTGCACTAAAATGTTAAACTGTTTATATTGCCATATATAGAATTTTCTCGGAAATCCATATGTTTAAAAATATGCAGTGTGTTTCATTTAAAAAATGTAATATTTGGCGTGTTCCGTTTTTACTCATCGTCCTGTGTGTTTCAAATTAATTTTGTCCTTTAGGTTTTTTGATTCTGTACAACTTTTATATAAACTTTTTTCTGTATTATGAATAACAAGGGAGTTATTTTACTTTATCACACTAATGGCCCACCCTGTATACTTCTCGACCTCCGTGTCTGTATAAATGCAAATTTTACAAAGTTTTTCTCTTTGAAAAATCAACTCGATAAGTTTTTGGAAAAATTCATCATTTTCCAAAAAAAAAACATTTATGCTAATTTTATCCTGTTGATTTCCTAAATAAAAAATATTTATTTTTAAAGTACGATGTTATTTCGGGTTGTTATACCAAGGCCTCTCTATCTGGTGTCGCCAGTTAAATACTTTCATTACATTTTCTTAGTCTTAGGTAGCCCCTTTTAGTCTTGGACTGGGATTTATGGGGGCCGATCCTCTATTAGAACACCGAAGCCCGCTCTGTCGATTCTTGTTGGATTTAATAAAACATTTTAATAAATATTTATTCAAAAGATCTAACTCGATTTTTTATGTTGGAACTCATTATGATCAATTTATAAATGTGCTATTAGTTACGTTTAAAATTTGAACATTTAATGAGAGTTGCAATTTTGTTAAATTACAGATACAAATTTTATTCTCTTATAACATTGATGTTTGGATGTTATATACACTCCAATCGAATTAAAACCTGAAAACTTGAAAAAATTAGGACATTTTATTGCACTTTATGACGAAAGAAGTGACGCTAAATTGGCAAATTGAAAATAAGTGCAGATTTATGTGTTTTTTCACTTTTTTTACTGCCCACGAAAATCTAGACGACTTATCGAAATATTAGATATTTTATGTTGTAGATAATTAAATTACCTAGGATTTAAGGTACTTAGAGCCATTTTTCAGTAATTTGTTAACTGTACAATAAAGGTCGACTGCGGAAATATTAGTTTTCGAAAATTGTGCATTAATATTACAGAAACTGATGGATGTTGATGAAATTTATGGAAAAGACGATCGATCCAAAGACCAACAGGTGTGCTAAATGCCGATTTAATTCACCTTGAAATTGTTAATTGCTCTTTTTTTAATTACCGTAAAAATAAGCTCTATTTAATGCAAAAAGAGCGAATTCCCGAGCGGTTTTTGTCTGACCCTGGGACAATATTGTTATAACGTTGTTTTGCACGTTCTACTTTGTTGATTGTAAAGAGCAACTTAATTTCAACTTTTTGAAATTTTTATTTTTCGATACATTTCTTTGGATCAACTTCTAAACGTTGAGTAATTAAACAATTAGTTGCAATAAAACGAATGAATTAATAACGACATTAATTAACAAATACCTGGAGCAACAATTTCACGATCAATCAAATCGGACTTTGGCATACATGTTGGTCTTTAGATTGACCGTTTTTTCCATAAATTTCATCAACATCCATTTTGCAATAATAATGGTCAATTTTTAAAACTGATTTTTCCGCGTTCAATCCTTATTTTACAGTTAACAAATTGGTGAAATACGACTTTAGATACCTTACATTGTAGGTAATTTAATTGTCTACGATATAAAGTGACTAATTTTCCGATAGGTCGTCTAGATTTTCGTGGGCAATAAAAAAAGTGAAAAAACACGTAAAGCCATTTACATATTTGCAATTTGCCAACTTAGCGTCACTTATTTCGAGTTACTTTTTTGATATTATCATTCTACATACCCATCCCCGTCTTAAAGTACAATAAAATGTCTACTAATAATTTTTTCACATTCAATTCGACTGGAGTAACAACTACTTGCTGAAGTTGAGGTTGGTGTAGTGTTATCTGCTTCTGAATAATGTAATATTTAATGGTTTTTCACTGTGTTGGTCTATTAGAAAGATTCGTTATCTTATTATTCGTTGTATCTAATCCAACATTTGCAAAATCTCTCGTCCACTTAAGGCGAGTATCCACTTGTGGCAATGCTCCGTAACGTAACAACGAACATGTTACGGCCTATTGCAAAAGGTGACATGGTTCGCTGCGAAAGTATGTGTGGTTTTGGTCGTATCATTCATTCCGTAACGTAACAGAATAAGGCTACGAGATCACATAGGAACATAAACTCGCAGTACGAACCTGACTGCAATAATGGATTCGTCACTGCAATTGCAGCTAGCAGCAGCGTCATATATTTTTATTCATCATACAATTTTGAAGAATAAGAAACGGAAATCTCCGGAAATCTTTTCTTTACTTCACTCCATGGCACAAACACAGAAAAACATACTTTTCCTAGTCACTGCAGGAGACAGACTGACCCCAGACCATATACAAAAGACTGACGAAACAAAAAATAAGACAAAATCACATGTGCAGTAGGCAACGTTTCGACCAAAAGGGTAACCCCGTCTCAACATGTGGCAGAAAGTACTGTTGCATCCCTTTGATGCGACGACTAAAAACCGACAACTGATGGTTCGTCCCGGATTAGTTACGCGTGTCAAATTTGTTACACGTACCATGCAACAATTTTCCGTCTCCACTAGCTGTAATGTAACATGTTCGGTGTTACGTTACGGGACATTTGACACAAATGGATACCCGCCTTTAGAAATTTTATTTCTCCCCGTAGAACAGCCCTGTCACTGTTTTTTTTCCGGAATCGGTTCGGCGTTAGTAAAGGTCTTTTTGTAATCATGTTATTTGGAGTGAAATTTTCGCTGAAAGTTATTCTTCAATTTGGCCAGTTTCAGTGACCCCAAAGCGTTAGATTTAAAAAATAACCAAATAAAGACACCGCGAATCACAGTTCGATGCCCGATAGCCACGGCACTAGTTAGTTTGTTATGGTAACATGTGACTAATGATAAATACTTCATAATTTAATGGTATTGTCAAAAATTGTATACAATACACCTTTTTTGCTTTTACTTAATGGTTATATTATTTTGAATTCGTCCAAAAAGATAGACGTAGTTTTATGCTGTAATATTTTAACAAAAGATAGGTTAGGTTTTATCACAATATAAATAATCATTACAATGTCCTGAAAACATGATTTTCATTTTCTGGGCGATTTCTTGATGCTCTGCTATTCGATATCGTGGATCTAGCAAGCCTCGTTCATCTATCAAAGCCAACCTCGACATCCTAATATGCAGGTAGGGTCCAGGATGATAAGAAACGTAGCAGGATGTCTTCGTTTTTGGCCGCATTGATGTTGGATGCGAGACAAGTCAGAGGTATCTCTGATCTTGCATAATCAATAGGCAATATCTCGATTTCGTGGAAGCTGCACGGCTACTGTTGGAATTCCTCGGCTAATCTCATTTCCCATAACCACAGCCGAGCTTAGAAAGTCACCAGCGTGTGTCGTACATAACAATAAATTAGGATCTTTTTCGGAGTCGATAAGAAGATTGTTTTACACCAAGAAAAATTTTACTCACTGTCATCTTATTTACGATCTAAATGCATTATTTTCAAGTGATCGACTTACTCTGGATCACTTGAATGGAACGCTGCCATTAGTTTTAACCTCAATCTTTTTGTTGTATTTATTATGCTGCTACTATTTATGATTATTTCCTTGTGCAAGGATTTTTTTATGGGCAAATTTTTAGCAGGGTGTTAGCATCCAATAAATCATTAAAAAACGCGTGGATACAGAAAGTCTAATACATATATATTTTACGAGGGAAATCTACCACGACAAATTGATTTCAGTACAAGATGTAGTTCGATTCAATCGTCGTGTTTCGGGTTTTATAATATTCTGGCGAAATTTTTACAGCACGACATAAGTATATATAATGCTGAGGCACGGAAGACATAATAATGCTTCTGGAAATTATTGGATTGACTTTGGCCATTGACGTGCGTTGGAGGGTAAAAAAGAAGTCTCAGGCTTTTCCCATGCACAGAAATGAATGCATACTTGTATAAATTTAAGAATATTTTACTGTTTGTTCTAAGAGCTCTTAAGGTATGGTGTGTTAAAGTGTTTGGAATAAAACAATATATTTTCTAATTAGTCCAGGAAAATAAGGAAAAAATGAGCGAATTTTTTTATTCTAAGATTTTTTTATGGAAAAATGTAGGTTTTGAGGTTAGAAAACATGCGTCATATATGCAACCACCAGCAACACAGCGTTTTGAGATAGACATAAATATATGATTTTTCATATTTTTTGACCAAAAACTGCCAATATCTGTATGAGGATGCATTTTTTTCGAAAAAAAGTTTCAAATAAAAGTTGTTCAAAATTAAATTAAGTTGGCTTGACAGGTAGACATTGTTTTGTGGTCCATGACATATTTTTTGCTTTTTAAACGTCAAATAATTTAATCACATTTCACGCGTTTTTTTGTGTGGCAAATTTAACTCCCTAAAATACGAAGAAGTCGAAATTAAGCGTATGGAGGCAGTTTCTAGTTTTTTGTGCGGATAGATCCTACAATGTTGAAGATCCAACAATATCGATGACTGCGTTGGCATCAATTTTTAAATATTATGCATTTAATATGAAAAAGAAAAATAGTAAAACAAAATGGTTCTTAATAGAACATAAAAAACAACACGTTCCTTTCACTTTAGTAATAAATGAGACATTTAATTTTTGAATTCAAATATTTACCTTTGCAATACAATTCACTTACTATTACTAAAATAGAAGGAAAGTAAGTTTTTGTAGAAAAGCGATGTCTATGGCAGTTTATCAAAGATTCTTATTAAAACATAAAAAAACACATTCCCTTCACTTTAGTAATAAAAAAGGATTTAATTTTTGAATTTCAAATATTTATCTTTGCAATACAATTCACTTAGTATTACTAAAATAGAAGGAAAGTAAGTTTTTGTGGAAAACCGATGTCTATGGCAATATATCTAATGATTCTTAAAAAATCATAACTGCAATCAAGTAGGCTTAGGCTTGTGATGTCAAAATCGTCTTCGCATACGTCACGTTGACAGTCATTTTCTCTAGCTTCTAATTGTTTACAATTAAATCATGGCAATGAACAACCAAAAAACTAATTTAAAACCTGATAGTATATGTAATTCTTGCACCAAAATAGGGGACATTCTTATGTCTCATAAAAATTTAAAGTATTTGCCATATTTACTGAAAAAAACTGGAATCAGTCCGCATCAAGAAAATCATTTCGCAGCTATTCAAAAGATTTTGGAGGAAGATATCCCATCTTTTTTACGTAAAACCAGGGCTCAGCAGAACAAAATTTCATCAAATTATTACATATATTTTATGAAACACAGACATCTGATGGAAATCAAAGATAAAGGTAATAATTACGCTCCTCGTTACTCTTTGTTGCGAAGAGAAGAGTTCCAGCCAGAATTTCAAAAACATTTAGCGTTAATAGAAGAAATCTCGGAACAAATATTGGGTAAATAATTATTTGTATCTATTTATTATTTTAAAATAAATAAAAACATTACAAAGCAAAATTCTGGGTAGGTACTGATTTTTTAACCATATGATAGCTGTCGAAAAAAATTTCCACTTATTAATTTTGTTTGCCTAGCTTGGAAGGAGTAAAAAAAATTCCGAAAAATTTGAAGGTTGCCATGGGCAACTGTCGAAATTACAGTATGTAATTGGCTTAAAATGACAGGGGTAAAATTTTTTATAATTTTCCCAATAGTTTTCCCGTATATTTTTTAAATAAAATGCGTATTTTGTGAAAATTAATGTTTTGGAGCTAAAATAATGGTCAATTAATGTTTAAATAACAAAAGTGAATTAAAGAAAAGAAAATTGCGGAAAATTCTTGGAAAATCTTACATAGTTTTCCAAGATTTGATTATTTATGAGCAATTTTATCATTTTATAGGTTTTCTGGGGTGTACATTACGAATTAATTACGCGCCTTTTAAAATTTTCCAGAAAATTTTCTTTTCTGGCTGGAATCGCCAATACATTTCTAATTATACAAACAAACTAGTCTTTCTCTCAACTAACCCCCAATTGACATTTTTTTATCTGTTTTAATTGATTGTACTTAGGTTGTCGTTGTTCATCATCCATTTTTCTGCACTGTTCAGCCAAAAATCATATTTTAGACCCCCTCGCAAGCCACTGGAAGACATCCCTTTCCAACCCCGAAAAAAAATTAAGAACGCCGCCTCCGCTCCCACCCGCCCCCGAGCCCGGGGGATGTCGCCACTCGTCGCCGTCCGCTTCTGGCCTTCCCGTGATTAATATAATCAGGTGTGCCGCGAAAAGATGGATGTACCGGGGGGCGGGGGAGGCGCCCTGCCCCGAAAAAAAAAGCAAATTATAAATCAACGTTTGACAAGCGGACGCCATTACAGCCGGGGATGTCACCTAGTGGCTCATGCCATCGTCTCCTAGATATAAATGTATTAAAATGACAGGTTAATGTATCGAAAGCAGCGGTCCCCAAACGTAAATCGGAAGGTGTAAGCAGTTACTGCCGTAGTAGATGCGAGAATTAAAAAAAAAAGTATCAATTAAGGGTCGTTATTGTTTATTAGGTCCACAGTGGGTTTTGTTTGAATGGTGACAGAAATTTAATATTTATTTCTTAAACAAGTCCCACCTGCTTGCTTGAGAAAAAAATTTAAATTATTCTAAATCCATCTAAAAACACTTAAAGGATCATGATTTTTCGGGTTGTAAGGCCATGGCCTATGCACCTGGTCATCGCTAATTAGAGTCTTTGACCTGCCGTTGTTGTTCCTGGGCTAGGCTCTACTCTACAACTGAGGCTTGACTGAGCTTTTGCAGAGTCACTACTGAAGATGCCAATAGTGAAGAACGGCGAAATGTTTGGAAGTTTTGTGTCCGACCGGTTGCAGAGGCAACTATGGAACGTTGCAGAGAACTACCATTGTTCGTAGAGGTCTTAAATGCAATAACAAGGGCTGAAATCAATATTAGGCTTGCCTAGGGATTCTTATAGGGGATCCGGACCCACAGGGCTTAGCCCGAGAATAACAAAGGCAGGTTAAAGATTCCTAGCTAAGCCTGTGGAAGTGCATTGCAACTAGCGGCGACCAGTTGCATAGGCCGTGGTATTTAGGACCACTATAAATATACACATTTTTACATAAATACATATATATTATTATCTTGTAAGACAGGATAGGCAGATACAATAGGATGGAGAGGCTGAGAACAAAATATAATAACAGAAACAGTTTTATAAGTTGACTGAGAACTTGTTGAGTATCTAATAAAATACATTAGAGGCAAGATTAAATTCAAGATGCTAAGATCAAAACACTGTTCGTAGTTTTTATCATTGTAGTAGGTAACTGGTAAACACATTTTCGTGGCTCAGAACATATCTGAGTTACATATTTGATTTTTTTATTGCGTATTTTTGATTTGTAATTTGTGATTCTCTCAACATGTAATAAATCTAACCAAAATGGTATAACATACTATAACAATTTGTTCAATTCTCCTATTTTTTAAACTGATAACTTTAATTTTTCCTTTTAATTGAATTGTTCTGATACTACTTTATGTATTTTTTTTAATATAAATATATCAAGAATTTGTTCTGTACCAATGTCACAATATGAATACATATTTAAGTTTAGGTCTTACAATTGTATTATACAGAGTTTTAACTTTTTATTTTAAGTTCAAGTTTCAATATGCTGAATATGAATTTTATGTTAAAAATTGTAATCATATTGTACTGCTGGATTCTTTACCTTGTTAATTCTAAATAACATTTCTCCATTCATTTTGTAATTAACAATTTTGTTTCTTTCGTGTCAAGTCACGATCCAATATTTAGCGATATTAAAATGTAGTTTGTTATCCATACTCCACTGATATAGTACATCTATGTCGTGCTATAAAAGGGCAAAAATTTAATTTGAATTATAAATGTTTTGTAAAATTTGGTAAATCGTTTATGAACAGCAAACACAACAGAGGCCCTAAGTGTGGACCTTGTGGAACTCCAGAGTTATCATTATGTTCTGATGACAGACAAAAGGTCTCTGAATCAAGTATAAAAAGAAATATTTTAGTACATTTTTGTACAAACTAAATTGAAAAAACTTTTTAAATATAACATTATGGTCTACTTTATTGAAAGCTCTTTCAGAATCTGTATACTATATAAAAATTTGAGTTTTTTAAGAAGGTTCGAAAGGTTTGTGTATTTTTAATAATTTAAAAAAAATATTTGACTTAAGTTCGTGATTAGTTGTTGGAGTTTTACCTTAATTAAATCTAGTTGATTTGACATTAAAAACACTTGCAGTTAGCCATCGATCATCGTCAACAGTATAAATAGTACAAAACTTTATTATTAGATGTAAACATTTTGTTACGCCATTGTCTTTTATTAAGTCGAGTTTAAAGGGACTTTTCCGGTTGTAAAAACATGTTTATGTCCAAATCTAAAGCGGGCTTCGGTACAAGACCTCTGGACATCCATCAAGGAATGTGATCGAGCGTCAATCCTGGTATTTTGCAGTTCAGTAACCAAGAACGGAACCTGGCCAGTATATGTAGTAAACTTCAAATGAAAGTTTTGGGACCGCTGGCCGATGTTCCAGCCGATTATTTAAATAAACATTTGCGATATAGAACAAAATACTCATTAATATACATATTGCATGATGGGCGATTCGACAGACAGTTCATGCTACCGAATCCGAACGAAAATTGCCCCCATGTTTCTTATTTGACGTTTAATAACATCCGAATGCAAAATAGAGATAAACGCACAGTCTAATTTCGGGATCGTGTCACACGTTAGTGGGAGTGATCGGGCCCCGATGGATCATATTCCCGCCGATGACGACGACACAGCGGATTAGATACGAGTATAAAGCTTATTATGTTGGTTTGCTTCCACTCATCTCAGACCCGGTCTTGGGTGGCGAAATGACTTGTCTGATGCTAATTAATAAGTGCCTGTCGTCTGAAAATGTTTTTCGTTGTTAGTCACGTGTACAGGGTGTGCCAAATTCGATATTTTTGGAGATTTTTCCTATTTCCCGAAAAGATAGAAATATGTAGTTAAGGTCTCGGTTTTCGAGAAACTTAACGAATAGTGAAAACCGTATCTCTTATTTAAGAGATACAGGTTGTTTTTCAATTTTCTTATGATGTTTGATCATTTTTTAAATGTTTTTTACAGTTTTTTTGCGTAGAATCTAATAGAGCACGCAGTATTTTTCTATGCCTTCTAATTTTTCAGGTATTACTCAACAAACCTATATATTTTTTTAATGGAACACATCATATCACTTTTGATATGTGAAATCTGCGTAAAATTTTGTTTTGAAGGATATTATACAGGGTGGCCAAATGAAAACGAAACAGAGCCATTTTCAGGAACTGCGTCAAGATTGTAGAAAAACGCTCAGATGAGTAATATTTCTTTTGAAAGCTCTTACAATTCTCTTTACAACAGACTTTAAATTTTGTAATTCCGCTCAATACTTATTAAGATTTTTGATTTGAAAGTTGAAACTTATACACCTACAAACAATTAGTAACGGTAAAAATGTCAGTCATTCGAGTTAAGTACGCCAATGGTATAAATTTAATATTTCTTGCCTGACATTGGTTTTTGGCGATTTGTTATCACTTTTGTATAAAAAAAACACAATTGTAAAAAACAGAAATGAATGCTATACACACACAATGAACGTAAAATTAGTGGATTCCAAATTATTTTCTAGTATTATTTTGAAGCGTTGGTAGTTTTTTGTGTTTTTGAAAATTAAACATTATGGTTTATTCCATTGTGGAAAGGGTTGATATCATTCGCTTTACTTTAAAAATAGTAAATGTGCGAATAGAACAGCTCAGCTATTTAATGAACAGCATCAAGATCGACATGTCAGGAGGAAGTATGTTCTAGAGTTAGTAAAACAATTTCAAGAGACAGGGAACGTAGCCAATAAAAAACGAGAAATTGAAAAACCTATAGTTAATGAAGCTAGTGAAGTTGCAGTTTTGGGACAAGTTCATCTTGATCCTACTTCAAGGAAGAGGCAGCTGGCATCTGTGTCTGGGATCAATCGAACTAGCATACAAATCATTTTGAAGAAGAATAAATTCCATCCAGGAACTTCATGAGGATGCTTATGACCGCCGTTTGCAATTTTGCGAAATAATGCGTGAGCGAGCAGGGAATGATCCACAGTTCCTTTTGAACATCTGTTTTTCTGATGAATGCAGTTTTTTCTTGAACGGGACGGTAAATCGTCACAATTGCCGCTATTGGTCCGATTCAAACCCAAGAGTTTTTCACGAGGTGCATACACAGCAACTGGAAAAATTAAATGTATGGCTGGAATTTTCGGTGACCGGCTGGTGGGTCCTTTTTTTCTATTTGGTAATTTGACTGGCTAAATGTATTTGCAATTACTGGAATACGCTATTGACCCTGCCTTGACTGATATTATTGAAAATGTTCCAGAGTATGATAAAGATCATTTGATTTTTCGACGGGACGGTGCTCCTCCGCATTATGCGTTAATTGTCCGTCAGTATTTGGACCAACGTTTTCTACGGAATTGGATTGGGAGAAGAGGCAGCATTGAGTGGCCTCCACGATCACCGAATTCATCGCCCCTTGATTTCTTTTTGTGGGGATACCTAAAATGTAAAATCTATAAAACACAGCCAGCGCCGTTGGAAGATTTGCGTCAAAGAATCATCGACGAATGCCGTCGAATCACTCCGGAAATGATTCGGAATGTGCGCGAACGTTTCGAACAAAATCTTTATTCTTGTACGGAAGCGGGCGATCATCAGTTTGAACATTTAAGGATGGAAACTGATGCACCTCTGGTTGCCTACATTATACCGAAAAGTAGTAGAAAACAGCCTTTTTTTATTCCAATATATCTTTTTAAAGCAATGGAAGAAAGTAGTAAAATTTCATATCACATTTGGCAAAACATGGACGAAGACAATAAAGCAAAAATTAATTGGGATAGGTAATTAATTTATGAGAAATTAATTTCTAAATATGACAGTTTTTTGGAGTTTTACAAACAAACGATTATTTCTTCATAGTATTATAGAATTGGGCAATTTTTTATATTGTTGTCTTCTAATAAATAAACTGATTAAACTTTATTTCATAGTTTGTCCAACACTTTATTACTAAAAAAGTTATATTGGAATAAAATTGTCAAAAAATATTCATTCATAAATTAGATTAGGTCAGACATTTAGTTCGCTTAATTTGTAATAGATGTAGCAGTAGTAAAAATTAATATAAGAATGGACTCGGGTTATTTTTAACGAACAGCTAGTTAGTGTGATTAATTTGGTATAATCTGATTCTGAATTGGTAGTTTCTATTTATTGATAAGTACATACATATTTAAAGAAAATCATGATCATTTTAGGTATATTAATGTATAACAGTGCAAGTCCATACTATTTTATGAAACATACACAATTTTTAGTTCATTTAAAACAATTTATAATTAATATACCTATATATACAGTAGGCCCACTTTTGGAGTGGTTGAGAAAATATTATTATTTTCAATTTTACGAGAAAAAGTTATTCTTGACAAATAATTTTGCTTGTAAATAGAACCATAAAGAACTTTAATTTTACATATACAGGGTTATCAGAAAATTAACAAAATTAAAAATGTTGAAGAATAAACTGCAGTTTATTCATGTTTGTTATTAATACAAAAAATGTTAATAAGAAAAGTTGTTTATGTTATAATTTAGATATGTGAATAAAACGGTTTACTGTGGTATAAATCAAAATCAAAAAATTTTTTATTTTTCATATTAATTCTTGATAAAAACAATTATTTGCGTCTTGTTAATAGAAATAGAATTTCAACTGATATATAATAATGAGAAAATATAAAAAAAAATGTACCGGATATATTTTCTCCAAAAATTATGTAAAAAATTATGTACAAAAGGATAGCTTGACAAAATTTTTTTTATGAGCAATATTCACTTCACTTCACTTGAAAAAATAGTTGTACTTTAATAACTCCAATATAAAACAGAAACTCTGTGGTATGTGAAATAGTGTAAATAAATAAAGGTAATATAAAGAAATAAATAGAATACTAAATTATTATAATTCTGAAATTATAGTGCCTAGTAGATATTGATTTCATTAAATTAATTAAAATACAGTAAAACAGGAAAAATAAAAAAAATCATAAAATAAAATTATTTCTTTTTATTAATTTGTGCTTTTATAATATATGGAGGATCCACACATCTTTTTCCCTGTGGAATATTTTTGTGTATTATCTCGGGTAATATACAATTTTTATAAAATTGTTCCAATTTTGGAACCATAGATTTTTTCCATAATTCTTCGTCTTTTCTAATTTCTTCTACATACAGCGGGTTGTTTTCACCACTATATATTACGAAATAACATACATTTCTTCCAGTTATATTTAACTGTCCCTGTATCTGAAAGTAACAAAACAATTTTACCAGGTAATATATGTTATAAGAATACATAATTATACATTTTTACCTGATAGTAATAATTATGCTTTTGATTTAACATAATTTTATTGTCCGGGCCCAATTTTAAACATGTTTTATATTTCTTTATGGCTTCTTCTAACCCTATATTTTCTTTGGCTGCCTTATAGAAACACTTAATTTCTATAACTCCATAATTCCCAAGTATACCTAAAGTGAGAATATTTATTAACTTAAAGGCTCATTTACTGAATAGACTTTATATACCATCCGGAGAAGCTCCTAAATATCCTCTTTCTCTATCGATAAACAGTCCACACTCTTGTACGTCTAAGTTATTTTCATACGCAAATCTGGCACGTACCATTGGTTCCATACATTTGCCAAATTCTAACGCAGCTTTATGCTGAATGTTTCCATATAAAATTTGTTTCACTAGAGTATGACAAGAAGTATGTTCTAATCTTTTAATAACACTGCCAAAGTGTGAAGCTGTAAGTCGATATTTCCTTTCTTGTAAATACAATGAATTTTCAAATTGACCAATACTATTTTTCTGAATATTACTTGCTTCTTCCTCCGTTATCTGAAATAATATGATGGATTAATTCACAATTATTTACAAATTAATACCTATCCTAAAAATTAATTTACTCACCTGTAATTTTTTTAATATTCGTGAACACTCTGACTGGAATTCGATGTCAGAAAGATTAGCTTGTTCTGCATTTGGTCCATAGTCAGTGTTAGGTAAGCATGTGTCCTTTACTGTTTTGTGTGTTTTTTTATCACCCGATACGGTTCGTCTCAAATCTCTCAAATCACGTGCATGTTTTTCAGTATCCATAATTTTTTTAAATTCTTTTCCTGGACTCTCACCGAATATATCCTTCCAGGGACTATAATGCCAGGTAATCCCTTCATTATAACGTAACGCGGATAACTGAGCCCTCATTTGGAAGGAACCTCGCTGTATTAAATTTAGACGTTTGCCTGCGTTAAATCTAGCCATGATAGCCATAAATATTTCTGCTCTATTATTAGTCTCATTGTCGATTAATTTATGAGCTTTTTTCAAAATGGTGTCAAGTGCTCCTAGAAATAAATAAATGGAATGACATTTACTATGTTATTTTATGATTGATTACCTTCAATATGAAATATCAAGCCTGTATTTTTTACATCCTCTAAACTCGCTGTATGATTGTTTGGGCTTGGGCAGTTGTAGGATTTACATTTGGAATGATCTCCAAATACATGATAGGGACCAGCTGCAATATCTTCTTTAAGAGATTCCACATCACCATGCGCATTATCATAGATTGCATTCTGGCAGTGCTTTTCTAATTCTATTATTTTTTGATTCGACAATATTTTTCTCGCATCCAAATTTATCTTTGTATCTGTTTTAATTTTTCTTAAAGCTTTGCCATAGTTTTTCAATGCGTGGTTTGTACACTCTATTTTTTCAACACTTGTCCCATAATCAACTCGTTCCCTGATTTTTGCATATACGCTTGAATCACCATCGGCTATAAATTTTTTATATCGTATACCATGCATCTTTATGGAATTCTTAAAACCTTCAACGACTATATCAGCTTCCATTGCTGTAGAACTTCCAGACCAATTTTTGTAACAAATATGTTCACTAGGTAAAATTTGTTTGTTTTGTGCTCTTGCACATATGCTGCAATATTTATTACGAACTCCCAAAAAAAGTACTTTTTTAGTAACATATCCAATGATAACAGCCTATAATATACAAATATTATAAAAATGAAACAGGTAGTAACATTTTTTACTTACGACACCAGAAGAGGCATTGTAACTATGGCCATACGATCTTTTAGACCAACCACCATCTAGGTAAACTTTAATGAAAGGAACATTATCTTCATCTATGTCTTTTTTCTCTAATGCAATTCTTTTTTCCTCTTCACCTGCTTTTTCCATGTTCCTAAATAAAGAGTCCTGCCATTTCTATAGAAAAACAAAAGTCCATTATTTTCAAGGAAGAAATAAATAAACCCTTACGCCAAACTCTCACACTGAAAAACAAATAAATAAAAATCATTTGCGTGATATGATTTTTAATTTTTATTTATTTGTTTCTCAGTATGAAATTTTAATTAGGCAAAAATATTGTCAAAAAATGACCCTTGACTTATCCCCTTTTTTTACTTTTATTATTTTTTTAAAGTGGCAAAATACCCAAATATACAAACAAGAAACTAAATTACCCCTAATATAAATAATTTTAGGCAATATGCAAGTAGATATGTATCTATATTATATTTAAAATAATATGTGGTAACTTACTTCACCTAAACTTTCTTCAATTTTTTTAAACATATATAATGTCATAGGTGATATATCCATACTACAGAGTAATTCTTTTGTGTGTGAAAATGTACTCCCTGTAGATAAGGTTCCCCATACTAAACCATAATTAATTTTTGATTTTTTACCAGGCTCTTCTGTGTCATACTTAAATATTTTGGTACACATTGTACAAGCAAATGTTAGGGAACTAACCAGTCCAGTTCCGTATCTACTCTCTTCCTTTAAAAATATTTTACCAGAGGTACAAATTTTTGAATGATTCGTTTGTAAAGGAAGTGCCCATTTCAAAACATAATTTAAATCCACGATTCTGTTGCCAGATATTATAGGAACTTCTTCACTTTTGTCTACTTCAATACAAAGCTGATGGCCCATTACTTCATCATATTCTGTATTAGAAATAAAAGACCATTCTGGACTTTTTTCTATGATGCAAGTTTTATCAAATATCCTAAAATGCAAAAAATAATTAATTTACAATTATTTTGTTATTTATCCATATAATGAAACTAATTATTTGAATATAATTTTGAAGTATAAATTTCATTTATTTGTGTAATTTTTGTAATTTTTTCAGAAAGACATGTCAGGTATTTATTCAAAAAAGGAACTATAATTTATTTTACATTGTATAGAATTTTGAAATACAATTGTGTCTATTCCATGTTTGTGATAAGATAAAAAACTTAAATTTATAAACTAATACACAACTAACACTTACTCTTGTTCTACACTTGTTGATGGTGTATTTTCATGACCTTCAACATTGGTCATATCAAATGAAGAAATTGGGCTATATGAGGATATATTACTATGTAAACTGGATGGGCCTGGTTTTTCTATATCAAAAGTTTCTTTTCCAGGTCTCACTGTTTTTGCCAATACTTGGCTTTTTCGGAGACGAGCCGCCTTTGATTTCGAAGTCCGCTTTCTACATTTAGAAAGGGGTCTGCTACTACGACCCATTTGGCTAAAATTAATATGTAAATTTAAATAAAATTTAAAATGAAATTATGTATTAATAATATCTGATTTGTTTAGTCATGTAAAGTGGTTTCTAAAACCGTAAGTACTGACTTCATCTTTACTATTGAAAACCTGATATCTTTAGTCATATACCTATATGTACAATAGGATGCCACAATAGTGCGAAAAAGTTCAGTAAGTGTCTGTTAGTAGAAAATACGAAAAGTTATTTGCTCAGATTCACATTATATTATTATTTCCATTATTCATTATTTGCAGGACCGAATAAACATTTAGAAAATCTTGTTTTTGGCCTAGAGATTTGGAAGATCCTGTATAACTGAAAATAATTATAAACTTCGCCGCACTATTGGAACAGCCTGTATGTGTATTGCAACAATCTGTCAAATATTTTATATTACAACTAAACAAGTGGAAAATCCATTGTCCCATATGCAATTATTATTTATTTTCAAATAATCAAATACAATACCTACATATTATAAAATACCTATTTTTTTACTTGAATTTAGTAGGTACCAAATAGAACTACGCCTACCAAATTTTAATACTTACCTACTCTATTAATGTTTTTTCTTTCACGAAAAAATAATAAAGTCCACAAATGAAATATTTCACAGCCACAGCACAACAATAAAATATAACTCAAAGATCCAAACAAGAAATAACTAAGTACATACACATTCACACCTACTCTAGCCCGAAGCCCTATATGTACTAAAGTATAGAATATAATATGAAATATGAAATAAAACTCTTTTAGGTGGTTGTAAATGTTATAAATTCCTACAACCACTACAACCACATGCCATCCTTCTTTTATGTAAATAAATAATAGAGGATACAAAATAGAAATATTTTCAGAACAAAAAACCTGCGACCGCAAATTCGAGATTTTATTATTTTACCCTTCTCTTTTCGTTTGCAAATAAGCGATAGCAAACGAGCTATGCAAACGAGAAAGCGAGATGAAAGCTTGTGGCACAGATGTGCAGGTAATCTGTGGTGTTTGTGGGATGGACGTACAAGTTAGACACCCCACTATCGTACACGTGCATCTGATGTACCGTATTTATTCGAATTTAAATGAATGAAATATTCGTACTATTTTTACTATAAACGTATTTTCTGTAGCGACATCTATACGAATACTGTAGTACTTTGTTAGATGAAACGGGATTTCAATTTCCATTCTTAATCAGTTAAGTAGTAAATAAGCAACTAAACATAATTTAAATTTTAAAATGTAAATTTTTTTCAAAGTATTGGGCGGAATTATAAGTCTGTTGTAAAGAGAATTGTAAGAGCTTTCAAAAGAAATATTACTCAACCCCCACTGCCATTTAAATATTTTGGGGCGATGCTTACCCTTGCTTGGGGGTGAAAGTGGCGGAGTCAAAAATACCAGCAAAGAATATCCTCCTTTGATCTAAAATCGACGGGTCTGATCGTTTTTCTACAATCTTAACGCAGTTCCTGAAAATAGCTCTGATTCGTTTTCATTTGGCCACCCTGTATATAAATATAACAAACTTATATTTAATTATTGATCTACACAGGCTTCATACAATGCAAAATGGCAATAATGTTCTATATTACTGGTCACGTTCCGTTCCTGGTTAATCAGGGCATCAGAGTCGACGTTCGATCACAGTCCTTGGTGGGTCCGTACAGGTCCTGTAGTGAAGTCCGCCTTAGATTTGGACAATCACCTTTCTGTATTTTACCTCTCTTTGTCACCGACTGGACTTGTAGTCTAATGTGGTACTTAGGTTTTGTTTTGTGGTTCCCGGTTCGAATTCTGTAATATTCGGAAAACTTTTTAGTTTCCGACATTCAAAACCGAAGTGAATTTTCTCATCGTTGGCGCTTACTCTGCCGACCGCATCGACCTCCGGCGGTGCCTGCTACGACGTCGATGTTTGGGGGCGGGCTGGGAGCATCTTAGGAACTTCGACGGAAATTTTGGGAACTTAGCTGAAATTATTTATTTCTACGCAGGGCCTTCTACTTCTTATGGAAGGTAATTTGAGTCCCCTCAGACATGTGTCTCTACTTTGGCAATGCCTTAAGTGGTTGAATTCCAATTGGAAAGTTCAGCGAAAATTCGAAATACCAGTATCAGTATGTATATAATTTGATATTTTTGAATCGACAATTTTTCTCAGTGTATTCGCGAATCGGACCCGGACAGCTTGCAGCCAGCCGGGGGGTGAGGGGGGATGAGAAGAAAAAAGCCGCAGCGCCCGCATATTTCGGCAGGCATTATTCCCGAAGACAATCGGATCGGTGGCGAGAAAATAACTAACCGAGTTAACGCGGCCGGTGTCGCAGCGCGATAATTCGTCTCGCGATGTCACAACTTTTCGAATAATTGAGGGAGAGACGCGTCGTCGTCTCGCTCGCGCCGCGGGACGGACAGAGAGAGCGATACGGCGCGCAGCGAGAGTAATAAACGACTTCATACTTATGTGGTAATGAGAACCGGAGCGGCGGACCTGAAAGCTGCTGTGGAGAAGATTTTTTTTGAGCTCAATCTTCGAAAAATGTGTTGCTAAAACCCCACCCGTTGCTCGTGTACTCGAATATGTCCGCTTTGGAAGAATTTTCAAGTAAACACATACCTTTTTTTTTCAGCTATACGTAAGGATCAAGTAAAAATATTTTTATACGATTGCCTTGCAAAAGGGGGTTTCGCTCACGGAAACACGCTCTGAAAACAGTATTTTGCACACGGTTATGTCATCTTTGCACACGCGTCTCCAGATTGTGATTTTTGTTTGATGTTGACATCCAAATTATGCAGTGTTTCAAGTTGGCTGAGTTTCATAGCAACCGTCACGGTTCCTTTATTTTGTTGATTAGATACTTCAAAAATTGTTGAATTCCCGAAGTTTGGGTGTGAAAATGTGTGATTCTGAAGAGATTTTACAGAAAGCAAGCGAAATATGTTCGGAACTGCTGCCCACAAAATCCAGAAGCAGGTATGAAGCTGAGTTAAGCCGATTTATGGACTGGCGACTAGCCAAAAATGTCCAAACTTTCTCAGAAAACGCAGTAATGGTGTATTTTGAAGAACTATCTAAGAAATATAAATCTTCGACGTTGTGGACGAGTTTTTCGATGCTCAAGTCAACGTTAAGTGCCAATCACAACATAGAGCTTGGAAGCTATAAAAAGTTACAAGTGCTAATCAAACGAAAATCCGAAAACTACGTCCCAAAGATGTCCCTAATCCTCACAGAAGATGATTTTTGCCAGTTTTTGACGAAAGCATCAGACGACAAATATTTACTTATCAAGGCGGTGGTGGCAGTTGGACTATCTGGGGCATGTCGAAGGGAGGAATTATGTTATCTCAACATAAAAGACACCAAAGATTTCGGCAGTGCTATGCTGATTAAACTGAAGAATACAAAAACAAAGGTACCAAGGTGTTTACAATTACAGGAAACCTTTACACTATCTTAAAAAAGTACTGTGCTCTTCGTCCTCCTAATCTGAAAACAGGCAGTTTTTTTTTAAACTATCAAAACTGAAAATGTTCAAGCCAAAACGTTGGCATCAACAAAATTGGAAACATGGCTAGGGAAATCGCCAAGTTTTTGATGCTAGAGAATCCAGAAGGTTACACGGGACATTGTTTTCGGCGTTCATCGGCCACAATTTTAGTTAATTCTGGCTCAAATCTGCTGGCCCTCAAACGCCATGGAGGGTGGAAATCCAGTACAGTTGCCGAAGGCTACGTTGATGACTGTTTGAGAAATAAAATGGAAGTTTCGAAAAGATAGAGTCTTCAGTGTCTTCTGCTGCCACAGAACCAGAACAACGATCGTCTACTGGAATACAACAAGAATACAACGACCGCACGCTGAAAAACTGCACTAAGAACAACACGACACCAAAAATATTCTCTATTACCGAAAACAAGGTGCATAATAATACTGCTTTTCCCAGCGTAACCTTGAAGGAATGTTCAAATGTTACCATAAATATTAAATATTAGTTTCTTTTGTTAATGCGTTAGTAATTTTCTTAATAAAAACGAGTTAAATTAAAAGTTGTATTTAATTTATTTTGTTAATGCGTTGGCAATTTTAGTAATAAAAACGATTTAAATTAAAATTTGATTTTTGTGGTCTCTGTTTGCAGTCGTATAAAAAGTATCGTAAAAAACTCGTTTGAAAACCTCTTTGCGCACACTCGCTCGCCTTGTGGACCTCGCCTTCGGCTCGGTCCACCAATATGTCTCGCTCGTGTGCAAAGAGTCGTTTTCAAACCTTGTTGTTTAATATACTATTTCCTGGAATTCTCATCTGGTTATGTCATATATGCACTTTCAAACTAACGTCTAGGTACGCTAAAAAGCTATTAGGTAAATATTGTAGGAAACAATTACTCTGCAGATCAGTCATCCAGTATTGAATTACATCCGCAACATCTAGTCTCTATACATGTTTTATTTCACCAGCGGCGGATGTTGACTTTCAGACCAGGAGAGCAGAAAAATTTAGGTACAAAGTATTGAAAACAAAAATTAAATATCATTGGGTAGTTTCATTTTAAGTACCTACTACTGAAATGTAGGGAAAATGTACGCAACACAATTTTTTATAGTGAAAGTCCATTATTCTGCACTTGCCCGAAGTAAATTTTTTAATTACTTTTTCATAAAAGTTTGGTATTTCTTGCACTATTGATTTTTTAATAGGTAGCGTTGCAAGTGCTGTTAATCTGTCTTTACAATCTAATTTAAACTTTTACAATATTTTAAAAAGCGCACAAGAAACAATATGTAAGTAACAAAATTTTACACCAATCTAGATTAAATTACGTTTATTAAGAAAAAAAAGCGGTGAGCAGCTATTATTTGCTTACGGTCGGACTAAACAGAGCCCAAAGTGAACGGTAAATATGCGCTACTCCTATTCCGTCTTTCATTGCTGCGCGACGGTAACCATGACCACCGCTGTAAACACTTTGCAGATATAGAGGCGAGCTACGAGAAGCCCACGTATTCAGAGTTTTGCAAACGAAAGAGTCGAGTTAAATTGACTGCATATTACAAAGGACCCCGCAGAATAATTATGGAAAAGTGGTTTCCGCTAAATTGGCTAAACTTTTTTTATGTTATGTATCTATGGTTGTTGAACAAATGTCTTCATGGGCGTAAAGCCTAAAATCCCACGGGTTCCGAGATAAGGCTCACTGAAGTCAGTATTATCGGGTATTGGCTCTACTTAAAAATTAAGCTTTGCTTAAAAAAAACGTTGTTGGCTTGCTGTTTTTTATAAATAGAACTATTTGTGACCTTGACTTCAAGGTCAAGGTTAAAGCAACGTCTCAAGTTCTTATTCATATGTAGGATTTTACTTTCTTTCCATTTCGGGGTTCGAAAGGAGGGTTATCATTTAATAAACCCGACTTGACCTTGAGATGTTCCTTTAACCTTGACCTTGAAGTCAAGTGTCCTGTTGGGATCTTTTGCGATCTCAGCAGGGCATTCGATTGTATTAATCATGAAATTTTAATATCGAAATTAAATAACTACGGTATTCGAGGACCCGCATTAAATTGGATCATTACTTTTGTTGAAAATAGGAAGCAATTTGTTAAGCATAAATTATAATAATCAGAATGTTTGTCGTAAATATAACTCGGAATGCTCTTTGGCAATGTTGGGTGTACCACAGGGATCTGTTTTAGGCCCTGTGTTATTTTTACTATATACAAATGACATCGATACTCTCTCACCAATTACTCATTTTACCATGTACGCTGATGATACGTCTTTAATAATATCTAATAAGTCAAATCGAACCTTAAAACTTGAATGTGATATTTTATTGAACAACTTAAGTAACTGGTTTGCCTAAAATTCATTACATTTTAATATTTAAAAAACTCAAGCACTTCGATTTTGAATTTGAATATTAATAGTAGTTCTCTACCTATTGATTTTGTGACAGTAAAATTTTTAGGTCTAAATTTGGACACAAACCTTAACTGGAAATGTAACTGTAAAAATATAATATCAAAATTGTCTTCAATAACTTATTTATTTCGAAATATTAGAACAGTCCTAAGTACCGATCAACTCTTTTGTTGATACTATGCCCAAATTAAATCCCGATTGAGATATGGTGTTTGTTTCTGGGGTAATTCAACTATCTCGTCCTATGTTTTTATTGCGGAGAAACGTGTTTTAAGATGTATGTTTGGTGTTTCAAGTACTCATTCTTGTAGAAATATATTTAAACATTATAGAATTCTCACGTTGCCAGGCATTTATATTTTTGAACTATGTGTATATATATTCAAACACAAAAGCAAATTTGTGATAAATAACGAGTATCACAATGTCAATATCAGACAAAAACATAATTTTCATGTACAAATTTGCACGATTAAAAAGTACTCGTTCTCCAAACTTTGTAGGGTCTAAAATATTTAACTGTTTACCTGTAGAACTAAAAAATGTAAATAATGAGTTTTTATTCAAAACAAAATTGAAACAATATTTAATAAATAAGTGTTTGTATTCCGCATTAGAGTTCTGTTCTTCAATGTAATTTNATTAGGGGGATGAACATATCGAGTTGGCTTGACTGTCAAAAAAGCTCCCCCCAAGAACAAAAATCGACGGGTCTCTGCGAATTTTGAAATATTATTCGGTTTTCCAATTATAGGGGGGGTCAAATTTTCGTTGGGATACCCTGTATATTAATGATATCGATACTCTCTCATCTAATACTCATTTTACCATGTACGCTGATGGTACGTCTTCAGTAATATCTAATATGTCAAATCGAACCTTAAAACTTGAATGTGATATTTTAATGAACAACTTAAGTAACTGGTTTACCCAAAATTCATTACATTTTAATATTTAAAAAACTCAAGCACTTCGATTTTGAATTTGAATATTAATAGTAGTTCTCTACCTATTGATTTTGTGACAGTAAAATTTTTAGGTCTAAATTTGGACACAAACCTTAACTGGAAATGTAACTGTAAAAATATAATATCAAAATTGTCTTCAATAACTTATTTATTTCGAAATATTAGAACAGTCCTAAGTACCGATCAACTCTTTTGTTGATACTATGCCCAAATTAAATCCCGATTGAGATATGGTGTTTGTTTCTGGGGTAATTCAACTATCTCGTCCTATGTTTTTATTGCGGAGAAACGTGTTTTAAGATGTATGTTTGGTGTTTCAAGTACTCATTCTTGTAGAAATATATTTAAACATTATAGAATTCTCACGTTGCCAGGCATTTATATTTTTGAACTATGTGTATATATATTCAAACACAAAAGCAAATTTGTGATAAATAACGAGTATCACAATGTCAATATCAGACAAAAACATAATTTTCATGTACAAATTTGCACGATTAAAAAGTACTCGTTCTCCAAACTTTGTAGGGTCTAAAATATTTAACTGTTTACCTGTAGAACTAAAAAATGTAAATAATGAGTTTTTATTCAAAACAAAATTGAAACAATATTTAATAAATAAGTGTTTGTATTCCGCATTAGAGTTCTGTTCTTCAATGTAATTTATGTTTGTGTGACTATTCCTATACATGTTGTTCATGTCAAAAGGAAAATAAATTATTATTATTATTATTATATACATACCACTAAAAAAAGAAAAATTAACTCCGCTATTTGCAGTAAAATTGAAAAAAATATTAAACTTCCTTTAATTGCAATAACAATTATTTATTTTTATACAAAAGCCAGTATGGCGTCTTTATGAAAAAATTAATATATTTTCTCGAAAATGTTGGCTACAAGACGAAGTACAACTAAACTTTTATAAGAGTATTGTTTACGAGAAAAACAAAGGAGAGAATTCTTAAGTATCCCTGACTGTTTTTGACATCTCTGTAGTGAGATACAAATTTGGTTCACCTTGTATATACAGGGTGGTCGCGATGTAATGGGCCAAAATTCATGACTAGATTCCTGACGTGAAAATATTGCGATTTAGACAAACTCACCTTAGTCCAAAAGTTGATACTTACAGAGATACAGGGTGTTTAATGCAAAATATTATTTTAGTTTTTTCTTATTTATTTCATAATAAATGCTCATATCGAGATGAAATTTTGGTGTTAGGGGTTTTCTGGGGCGAGAGATTGAAATATATCCATGGTTTGCTTGTAGCTCATAGAGAGCGCCACCTGCGCTAGGTCGAATGCGTTGAAAACGACAGAACTTTTTTATCTTTCAAAAATCTAATTCTCAGGTAGCAAATTCTGATTTTACAACTTCTTTTACACAAAAAAGCTATACTTTTTGATAGTCGCTATCTTGCACCGTTCTCAAGATATTTAGCTTTGGTAATTCGAGTAATCAAAATAAGGTACGAATGTCAAAAAGAACAAGAGTTTATTTCAAATTATAAATTGTGATGAACAATTGAATATCGAATATTACAATAAATGTTCAACATGTCCGCCTCCAACTTCAATACATTTATTAACGCGTTTGTTCAAAGACTGCCGTATTTTAAAATAGAGATTCTTGTTACGAAATGATTCGGCGGCATTTACAATTTTCTGCCATAGCTCTTCGCGGGTGTTTATAGTTTCTCTATAGACAACTGATTTCATGTAGCCCCAGAAACAAAAATCCATAGGATTAAAGTCAGGACTACGAGGAGGCCATAATATTCGACTCCCACGACCGATCCAACGATCCGGAAAAATGTGGTCAAGATAGTTCCGTACTCTGACAGAATAATGAGGGGGAGCTCCATCTTGCATGAAAAATAGATTTTGCCGTGTATTCAGTGGTAAATCGTCGAGGTAGTCAACTAAATGGTGCTGCAGGAAATCTAAATACAAGTCACCATTTAGATTTGGAGGAAGCTCATGTGGACCCAAAAGGTGATTTCCTATGATTCCGCACCAAACATTTATCTTAAATTCATGTTGGAAGTGACGCTCACTGACTACGTGAGGATTTTCATTATCCCATATGTGCTTGTTTCTAAAATTGAAAATTCCTCGACGAGTAAAGGTCGCTTCATCAGTGAATAGTACATTATCCAAAAATTCCTGGTCAAGGTTTTGCTGATTGCGCATAAAATGAGCAAATTGTAATCTAGCTGGTAAGTCTGCTGCTAAAAGATTTTGCACGGGTGTAAAATGGTAGGGATATAAATTTTCCTTGTGAAAGATTTTGAGAACTGTTGTTTTACTAACACCGGTTTCTCTAGCTACCTGCCTGCTGCTAACTTCTGGATTTCCTGCCACTCTTACTAAAATTTCTTCTTCTTGGTGAACTGTAACAGTACGCCCTGCGTTGTCTCTTTTAGGACGAAAACTACCAGTTTCTCCAAGTCTATTAAAAAGTTCTTGAAATAGTTTCCGATTTGGTTGCCTTCTATTCGGATACAACTCTGAATACCGACGAAGCGCTCGACGTCCAACATAATCTGATTGCGCATAAACGCAAACCATATCGCGCATTTCTCCATTTGAAAATAAATTATGGCGTGGCATGTTATCTCGCACTACGATTTAGATCATAAAGTAAAGAATACTTTTAATAAGGCACGAATAATACTGTAATATTACTGACAGCACTAAGATAAGTGGAAAATGTCAAAATTGGATTTTAACATAAGCCTACTTGAAAATTTTTGCCGATTTGTAATTGAATGCAAATACATTGGAATTTTCAATGGCAAATTTTACGAGAACGGTGCAAGATAACGACTATCAAAAAGTATAGCTTTTTTGTGTAAAAGAAGTTGTAAAATCAGAATTTGCTACCTGAGAATTAGATTTTTGAAAGATAAAAAAGTTCTGTCGTTTTCAACGCATTCGACCTAGCGCAGGTGGCGCTCTCTATGAGCTACAAGCAAACCATGGATATATTTCAATCTCTCGCCCCAGAAAACCCCTAACACCAAAATTTCATCTCGATATGAGCATTTATTATGAAATAAATAAGAAAAAACTAAAATAATATTTTGCATTAAACACCCTGTATCTCTGTAAGTATCAACTTTTGGACTAAGGTGAGTTTGTCTAAATCGCAATATTTTCACGTCAGGAATCTAGTCATGAATTTTGGCCCATTACATCGCGACCACCCTGTGTAAGTGTTAGGACTGCTTTAAAGTTGATACAATATTTAAACGATTTTAGAAAAAAAATTCTAATAATTTTGCTTCTTTGAATAATAAATAATTGCGAGCTAAATATTCTGGTCAATTTTTTATTAAAACAAAATTAACACTATACATTTTTTTTTAATGTAGGGATTTATTGACCAAATTCCAATCGCTTTCAATTATTTTAACTAACTTTAATTTAATTGCATTACCTTATTTTAGCCAAACCCAAAATGAAAATATAAAAAAGTGAAATAATTCTAAACAGCCTTATTTTTTCGGAATCTAACCCTCTAACCTTTCTACCAGAATTTCTATCATAATTTTCTGGAGTTAAATACAAACTCGCCTCTACAACTATTCCATAAGCAGATCTTGGAAACTCGCAGCCTTATTTTCTTCTCGGGAAAGGATAACCGCAATTAAACACTTTTATCGTCACCGAGCCTATGTAAATTAATTTTTTTCCGGTCAATTAAAGCCGTGCATGTTAGAAAATTGTAGTCGGCGCAAATTAACGGCTGAGCACCTAGCCGGTCGGTCGAAAAAATTATAATAACAGAGTAGGTACAAGCCGCTTTGATCTTTCTGCAACATTTACACATGTTTATGAAAAAGAGGGCAACGCACACACATAGTAGCTGATTATCGCCGGACTCGCGGTGTCGGAGTTTATGGGAACGACTGCGGAATGGTTTATTGCTCGAATTTGCAAGTAAATTTAGATAGTATTACTCTCCCGTGGGCCAGTCCAATAAAAGTGGGACTGAGTTAGAAATTTAATTGCGGTTGCGTAAAATTCACTGTTTCTTTGGTATTTTAATGAGAATGTATCAGCAGCTAAGTCAGATTTGTTTAAAAATGAGAATTAAATATGGAATAAAACATACAGGGCGTCCAATAAATTTCAAAATGTGAAATTTTCCCTAAGCAAAGTGCCTTTAATTTTTGTTTTCGTCAAAAACTGTATTTAACGAAGTTGTTTGAGAATTCAAGAAATGCTTAAATACGGGGTTTAGTCAGACAAGAACAATAACCACATTTTGCAAATAAAAAGACGGCGCAATTTTTAACTATCTTACTAGTCAAGGAAATGAAACAGTGAACCTCCGAAATCTGTGCAGTAAGATGGATCGTGATGCGGTTTTTTGCATTCGATTCGTTAGAGCGTCCAGAAAGTTTGTAACCCTATGTGATCAACGAGAAATGAAAATTGGATCGGTGCATAAGAAAAATGCATTTTTAAAATTGCATTTCGAATAGTTAAAATATGAAAAATATATAACTAGGAAAATATTGATGGAAATAAGTTCCATTTAGCTACCCGGGGGTTTTTGGGGTCGCTGAACACGAATATCATGACGGCAACGGTCTCCGAGGTACCTAGTGCCCAGGATGGCCGGTTTCCACGTCGTCTCCTGGAGTTTTGTGGAAATTCGTTATAAACTTAGTCGAAACTGATTACCTCGGGGTTTTTGGGGTCGCTCAACACGAATATCATGACGGCAACGGTCTCCGAGGTACCTAGTGCCCAGGGTGGCCGGTTTCTGTGACAACTATTTTATTCTTAATTATTTATTATTATAAAAATATATTTATTCATTACAAAAAATACATGTTTCCAAAAAAAATATTATACTTATTTATTATTATAAAAATATATTTATTCATTACAAAAAATACAATTTTCAAAAAAAAATATTATACTTAGATATCTTTACAATTATAATTTTTCTTATTTTACGTGTGCGCTATAACTTGGAGCGTATCCGTATATACTAGTATGTGTAAGAGTATATAAAGGAGGATGTTCTAGGACAACTTCACTATTTCACCAACAACTCGAAAACAAAGAAAGATATCGGCCTCCGGTTTGTGTATTTGTTTTCCATAATAAATGGTCTATTAAGCAATGGAAAAAAGTATATCGTTGCATTTAATTTTTTTAGTAAACGGAGATAATTACAAAACTTTTCTGATTAGCGTAATCTACCGTTGCGCAGGAAAATAATATTTTTATTCCCATATCATAAATTTAAATCTTATTAATAGTTCTTTAAAATGAGTCCTCATTTATTGAAATCGATTAAGATATTTAGAAGTTATGACAATTTAAAAATTTGGAGATGGCGTCCTTCATACTGGCGTTGCTACGGTAATAACAAAAAAAATGTTCAAACAAAACTCGTGAAGGCATTAACACTGTATCTAAAAAGTATATGTTCAACTTAGCTTATATAAGCGAAATTTCGAAAAGCCGACAATTTTCCGTAACACCTATACCAGTTGCGCCCTCTAGCGGTGAAGTTACAAACTTGAAAATATTTTAAATCAATTTCTTTTCACCGTATTTGTTAACAGATTTTTACCCCATAATCGTAGCACGTCTAATTTACTATTTACAGCCGCTCCATACCGTTAATAGATCACCCTGTATATAATATGTATATTATTTTTAGAACATAATCTCTTTTAACAGCATTTGAGAGAAAAATGTTTGAATTTAACCACCACTTCTTACAGTCAAAAACATGTTTTTTTTTCTCTTTTTGAATTGATTCGATTGAATTGAACAAATTAAATTGATTATCTACTTTTTTGCATCAATTTCCATCAGTTCCATCAAATTTACTTGCCATCTTGCAAAGTAATATACATATTGATTAACTACATACTGCACTATACTAATATATCTATTACTTCACTACTACTATAAACCGTCATAATACAGGGAGTCTCATAATTCGCTGCCAATCCTGAACAGGCCGATTCTATGATCAAAACTAAGTAAAAAAGTCCATATGAACATGGGTCCGGAAATGCTTCCTAAGGGCACAGGGACCCATTGAAGAGGGAGGAATGGAAATCATTTTTTTGCAATATCTCTCAATCGCGTTGTGATAAATGAATGAAATTTGGTATACACAGCTAAATTTTGATGAGCAATTTGATGGACTAATCCATTTATTTCCACAAGGTCCATTGGGGTGGGTACGG
>NW_019419456.1:2602059-2638684 GCF_000390285.2 Anoplophora glabripennis
TTCACTTAAAATTTTGATACCAACGCCAAACAAAATTTTAAGATAAAATGAGTGTACTTTAGTCACTAAACACAAGTCGAATTTTACTCTACTGCACTAGCACGTCTTCGTATATTCAGCTCTAAGACTGGATTGATCTGTCACAATACACTGGCTCCTGCCCTATGATGTATCCAGTAAAATATACTAATGTACACCCATTACCTGTTAGCATTAGTGTTACCCGATAATTACCTGAAACGAAATATTAGCACGCCCATGGCCGGTTCTTATCTCGGGGTTTTATTACTCTCTTTCATTTCCAAACAGGCTATAGTGCGCGGAATTGTCTAGTTTCTCAGACTAGACACTTCCGCGAATACGGAAGCGTCTAGTCCCATTTTCCGCCGGACGTCTTGGAAAAGGTATGAAACGGACTGCAAGCAGGTCCATAAATTCGACGGTGTGCCCCGAGGTGCGACCAGCGAAGGGCCGCGAGGGCCGGGCCCCCGTCGCGACACTGACAACACACAAATTATCCGTGTGACAGCGCGATTGTGTCCTAATGGGCCCGGGCGAAGCGTACCGTAACGCATTAGTTCCGTTCTGTCCGCGTCGTGTCTGTTACGAGCTGACGACGCGCCCATATCGCCTTCGGGAGCAGTCAAATCGGTATGTCGCGGCCTCTAAAATGCGTTATTTATGCTCCAGAGGCCGGACGACGGCTTGGGAAAGTCTAACGGGAGATGTTATCATCTGGGATGGCGGTAGGCTACCGTTTTATTACAATAGGAAAGAATATCTTCGATGAAATTAGAAACCAAATGTGGCTTTTAGGCTAGCCATGAAACTAACAGCATTGAAAAACAATGCTGCCATATTTCTGACACTTATAAGCAGGTTCGTGGATACGGAGCGGCTTAATAGAATTAGGGACCCCCCGCCCCGCTGTGTGCTAAGTACAGGCCAGCAGACTAGATGTACAGGGTGTCTCAAATTCGATAGTATGGGCCTACTGTGAGGATAGATTTTTTTCCAATAAACTTTTATTAGAGAAATTTTTCTGTATTATTTCCCGTTTAAAAGTTATAAGCAATATCGCCCTAAAGAGTCTCAAGAGAAATACTACCTAAAAGTCACATTAGCGGTGAAAGGATCAAGTAGTCGTTGGAAAATAATTGAATGTTCGTTGTTTAAAGTGCATAAATGTCACAAAATACTTGTCATTTCTCAATACGAACGTCAAACGTATCTTTTATGCTTACAAAATGTTTTCTCATTCAGAAAAAGTTGATATGTTGCTAATTTACGGCGAGTCACGAAAAAATTCAAGAAGAGCTGTAGAGTTCACTGTAGAACCACTGCGGGTCCATCAAGGTATGTGATTGTACGTCAACCCTCATGCCTTGCAGTTCACTAACAAGTATTGGCCATTAGGACACGAAATTTCTTATTCGTATTATATACAATTTGATAAGATATTCATTTATAGATATTAGTAGAATTTTTTAATAATTGAAAATATGAGGTTGGCATAATGAGCGAGGCGTTCAAATGTCTGCTCCTTTGCCCGCGAATGGGAGACAACAGTCTCAGTACCGCATACAATACACGATAACCTCGGTAGAAATGTTGGTTCCCCACATATTAGAAATTAATCCCGAATGGAGTTACACAATACAGCTCCCAAGGAAATGTGTACTACATTACCTTTTTAAATCAATTGTTAGAAAGCCAATCTACAATGGAAAATAATTTAGTAAAAACAGATTGCTTTTGTATGACTTAATGATGCTTTTACGAATATAGCTTTAATATTGTTAATGCTTCTACAGTTCCTTAAAATATTAATTATGATACGATTTTGTTGTGCTGCGAAATGAAGAGTGATGATGAAAAACGACATGGCGCCCAACGTGTGGTTCGCATGTTCTAAACGTCAAGGTAAAATGATAAAAGATGTCAATAAGCATATAACTGTTAAGTAATAAAGCAAGAATTTTCTTTTCTTTAGATTATACATCTAATATTAAATAAGTCTTATGACGTCATAGATATAAATTTCAATATACAGGGTGGCCAAATGAAAACGAAACAGAGCCATTTTCAGGAACTGCGTCAAGATTGTAGATTTTAGATCAAAGGAGGTTATTCCTTGCTGGTATTTTTGACTCCGCCACTTTCACCCCCAAGCCCCATGGTATTGGGGGTTGAGTAATATTTCTTTTGAAAGCTCTTACAATTCTCTTTACAACAGACTTTACATTTTATAATATCGCCCAATAATTTGAAAAAAATTTACATTTTAAAATTTAAATTATGTTTAGTTGCTTACTTACTACTTAGTTGATTAAATATTCAAACTGATGACCGCCCGCTTCCAAACAAGAATAAAGATTTTGTTCGAAACGTTCGCGCACATTCCGAAGCATTTCCGGAGTGATTCGACGGCATTTGTCGACGATTCTTTGACGCAAATCTTCCAGCGACGCTGGCTGTGTTTTATAGATTTTACTTTTTAGGTATTCCCACAAAAAGAAATCTAGGGGCGATAAATCCGGTGATCTCCCAATCCAATTCCGTAGAAAACGTTGGTCCAAATACTGACAGACAATTAACGCATAATGCGGAGGAGCACCGTCCTGTTGAAATATCAAATAATCTTCACATTCTCTGGAACATTTTCAATAATATCAGTCAAGGCAGGGTCAATAGCATCTTCGAGTAATTGCAAATACATTTGGCCAGTCAAATTACCAGGTAGAATAGATTTAATTTTTTCGGTAGCTGTGTATGCACCTCGTGAAAAACTCTTGAGTTGAATCGGACCAATAGCGGCAATTGTGACGATTTACCGTCCCATTCAAGAAAAACTGCATTCATCAGAAAAACAGATGTTAAAAAGGAACTGTGGATCGTTCATTAAATAGCTGAGCTTTTCTATTCGCACATTTATGGTTCAAAAAGTAAAGCGAAATGATATCTACCCTTTCCGCAATGGAATAAACCATAGTGTTTAATTTTCAAAAACACAATTAAATAAATTACCAACCAACGCTTCCAAATAATACTAGAAAGTAATTTGGAATACACTAATTTTACGTTCATTTCTGTTTTTTACAATCGTGTTTTTTTTACGAAAGTCATAACAAATCGCCAAAAACCAATGTAACGCAAGAAATACTAAATTTATGCCATTGGCGTACTTTACTTGAATGACTGACATTTTTACCGTTACTAATTGTTTGTACATAAGTTTCAACTTTAAAATAAAAATTCTTAATAAGTATTGGGTGGAATTATAAAATTTAAAGTCTGTTGTAAAGATAATTGTAAGAGCTTTTAAAAGAAATGTTACTCAACCCCCAATGCCATTTGAATATTTTGGGGTGATGTTTACCCTTGATCGGGGGTGAAAGTAGCGGAGTCAAAAATACCAGCAAAGAATGTCCCCCTTTAATCTAAAATTGACGGGTCAGAGAGCTTTTCTACAATCTTGACGCAGTTCCTGAAAATTCTGTTTCGTTTTCATTTGGCCACCCTGTATGTTAGCAATAGGGTTTGTTCATTGCATAAAAAAATATTCATTTTTTAATTCAATCTCTAGCTGTTCTATAGAGCTACCAACCTATTACGGGACATAAAACAAAAAACCTTTTGTATTATTGACTAATCAGACGATTCTTCTCTTATTTATTTCATTAATTAATAGAGTTGCTGGCACCTTTTATTACTAATTGAAACTAATTAATGCCTAAACCAGTTACCTCTATGAATTGAAACTCTATACGGGTAACCCCTCTCTTTGTGGAAGTGTTTAGTAGTCCAGTGTTTAGTAGACACTTATACGAAAAAGTTTGTGTTACTCCCGCTGTATTGAATTCTTCTTTATTCACTCTGTATAGAGAAATAAGGAAAAATCAAACGTCTCAACTGTCTCAGCGGTGGATTTTTGTCCATTCTCTCAGGTCATCGTCGCGTCCCAGCCGATAACAAACGGCCCGTCGTCGCCGGAGTTATTCGCGAAATGGAGTGAAACTGGTAGCAGGGAAGGTGTGAGAGTTTAACGGCTCAGGTGTGGACATGTTAAGCTCAAACAAAGAGACCGACAGCCTTAAGTGTATGCCGATTGTCGGCTGCGGCGACGTGTCTCAGTCTTCGAGGCGCGAAATCGGTCGCATTCCTGCTCCTCGAGCGGCTTGGATTGGGGTAAGAAGGCTAAAAACGGTTGCGTACACTGCGATAAATAATTTGCCACAGTTTCGAAAAGTTTCCCGCGCGATTTTTTAAGGAAGTAACATTGAAACTTTACGAAAACCAGCTCAAAGCATTACTAAATACGAGACCATTATTCAATCAAGCGAAATTGCCATTTTCCCTTGGGGTTTCGGATATTCGGGCCCCACGTTGGGCGCCACGTCGTCATTTACCTTGGCGTTTCGGATATTAGGTATGTCCCTATTTTTTTCACAATAACGCATTTAAAAATCTGTTTAGTAAATTTAATAGCAAAAAAGCATAAGTACGCGCTAGTTCTATGGCCAGGAAACATTTTTTTTTTTACTTCGACACATCACGCAGCAACACTGCTCTGTCGGTTATTCTCACGCCATCCGTTCCTATTTCCTAAACAAATAGCCGTTTACCCGACTGGGCATAACACAACGAAACAGTCGCATTTTAATGTGACAGGTTAAGTGGCGCGGTTCGTACGTAGGCATAAAGCGAAATGCGGGCTGCGGGGAAATTAATTCCGAGCGGAGAGCGCCCCGTCCGCGCTCCGGCTGGCAAGAATAAAAGAGGCAATTTTGTCGGCCTTAAATTTAACTATTTTATCGCGTCTATTACGTTTTAACATGTGTAACTATAGGAACAATGCCTCTAAACGGTTCTGACACAAATTAAGATTTAGAGTGCCGATAAACGGGCATGGGCGTAGGTCGAAGGACTCGCGGTCGGCGGGGCCCGCACATGTTTGGACGCTGGACTGATCGGAGGAGGGGAAATCGCCCTGGATCTAGATTTTATTCAGTCTTTAGAAGATCGAAATATGATTTCTACTTAATGATTGTTAAATGAAACAAATAACGTAAGGTGCATCTTTTAATTCCGAAAATCACCAGAGATTAAAATCGCTTCCACCTTTCAGAATTAAGTTAATTCATAATTAAGTTATTGTTAAATGTAACTATATTATATGCCAAGGGATTAAAGTGCATCTTTTAATCTCGATGGAAAAGTAAGTGTAAGGGATTAAAAAGCATTTTACTCTCTTATGTACGATTTCTTGCATTCTGAAGTCCGACAGTTTGTACTTGAAATGTGTTAACATATAAAAACAGGTACATATATCTCTGTTAGGAAGATCGACAGTAAATTTAATCCCTAGACTAAAGTGCACTTTTTAATCGTTGTTTTAAAGCTTCCAGGAATTAAGCATTAAAATATGAACTTGAATGAATCCACAAAGTGCAAACTTCGGTAAAGTGCATATTTTAATCCCGAGAATGAAATTGTCGTAAAATCATACCAACGACTAAAAAACTAAAGTATAAAAGTGACATTTTACTTAAAAAATTTAAGTTTAAAACAGTACTCTTAATCGAGGTAGTGCAGAATAGTAAAATAATAGCTAATGTGCACTTTTTAATCTTTTGGGGATTAAAACTTATACTTTGGTTTCTAAAATTAGGGTAGAAAGTAATACCCTAAGTGCAAAGAGCAAAGCAGCAATTGGGGGAACTAAAGTGCATATTTTAATTTCAAGAACCCAAGGAGATTAAAAAGTGCTATAACCTTTCAAAATTAAATTATTGTTAAATGTCCTACATTATACACTAAGGAACTCAAAAGCATCTTTAAAAAATCATTTGTTAAAATAGCGTACTTGAAATCTATTGTTATATTAATATTAGCGCTTTTCTTTGGGTATTAAAGTGAAAGTTTATCCCCACAAACTAAAGTTCAAACCTAAAGTGCACTTTTTAATACTTTAGGGATTAAAACTGACAGTTTGCTTCATATAATTGGAGTTTAAAATAGTACCTTTAATTTGCGAGGTGCAAAGTAGTACATTGTAGATATTAGCGCATATTTTAATCCCTAGATGAGGTAGATAAGTGACCTCAATGATTAAAAAGTGCTTAAATACTAAGTGAAGTGCATCTTTTAATTATGAAGCTGAAGTTTTGATATTGAGTTAATTATTAAATGCTTTAACCCATAAATTCGTACGTTTCTGTTAGTGGTAGATTTAATCCTTAAGGTATTAAAGTGACATTTACAAAACTAAACATTGGTAAAACTAAAGTTTAAAACAAATTAATAAAAAAATAATTAAATTAATAGAGAGAGTGTAGAATAGTGTATTTTGTATTGGGTACCAAACTGCACTTTTTAATATTTTGGGAATTAAAACTACACTTAGCTTTTGGAAGTCAGAAATTAAAGCAATGTAAAGTGCATCTTTTAATACCGATAGTGAGGTTTTAAATCACGCGAGGAATTAACTAAACTCTACAATTAAAATTGAGTATTAAAGTGACATTTTATTTCCCAAAATTTAAGTGAATACAGTACTCTTAATCGACAGAGTGCAGAATAGTAATATAATAACTAAAGTGCACCTTATACTTTGGTTTCTAAAATTAGGGTAGATAATAACACCCTAAGTGCAAAGTGCAAAGCATATTGGGTGAACTAAAGTGTCTCTAAGTCTCAAGAACCCAAGAGATTAAAAAGTGCTATAGCCTTTCAAAATTAAATTGTTAAATATACTA
Source organism: Anoplophora glabripennis (assembly GCF_000390285.2). NCBI lineage: Eukaryota > Metazoa > Arthropoda > Insecta > Coleoptera > Cerambycidae > Anoplophora > Anoplophora glabripennis. The sequence goes on from NW_019419456.1 coordinate 2,608,818, forward strand.
CATTATACACTAAGAAACTAATATGCGTCTTAAAAAAATCATTTGTTAAAATAGCGTACTTGTTATATCAATTTTAGTGTTTTTCTTTCAGGAATATCAATAATGAATTTAATCCATTGGGTATTATAGTAAAAGTTTACCCCCACAAACTAAAGTTCAAAGCCAAAGTGCACTTTTTAATGTTTTAGGGATTAAAACTGACACTTTGCTCCATATAATTGAAGTTTACAATAGTACCTTTAATTCACGAGGTGCAAAGCAGTACATTGTAGATAATAGCGCATATTTTATTCCCTAGATGAGGCAGATAAGTCACCTGAATGATTATTAAAAAGTGCTTGCAGTTAAATACTAAGTGAAGTGCATCTTTTAATTATGAAGCTGAAGTTTTGATATTGAAGTATACGTCATCTATTGCACTCCGAAGTCCAAAGTGACTAAAATAGTTAATTATTAGTATTAATAATTAGTTTCTGTCAGCAGTAAATTTAGTCTTTAGGGTATTAAAGTGACATTTTAGTTGTCAAAACTAAAGTTTAGAATAATACTTTTAATAGAGTATAGACTAGTATATTTATAATAAGGATTAAATTGCACTTTTTAGTATTTTGGGGATTAAAACTGACACTTCGCATCTTGAAGACACGATTAAAGCAGTGTAAAGTGCATCTTTTATTACCGACAGTGAGGTTTTAAACCACCCAAGGAATGAACTCAACGATTAAAATTATTTTATATATCGACTCTACGAAATATAAACATTTATAGTAAAAAAAATAAATCTTATTCGTGACGAATTGAGAACGACACTTGACTGATTAAAGTTTAAAACAGCACTTTTAATTTACAAAGTGAAAAATACTAAAAATTTAAAGTGACTATGAATTGAAAAATCTTGAAGAAACCTTGTTGTCGTTTCTTGTTAGACTTTGATAGTTTCACATTATTAAAATTTGTTTAGTGTAAGTTGTAGTCAACTATTTCTCTTTATGGCTTTATTTGCTGAATATTTATTTATATATTCAATTATTCCAGCATTCGCGACAAAGAGACACTAGCCGTTCGATCAAATTACCACTTAATGGTGTTAAATTATTATCCAGGACAAACATATTGGCGTTGACAGCGACAATTAAAATAATATTTATACAGAACCGTATCATAAATATGTTAATCCGCACAAAAAATATGCAAATTTAGATTAAAAATTAATATTCAAACGTAATATAATACTGGTTCGCCGGCCGAGGCGAATGTTATTAATTGGTTTCTTTAATTACATGCCAGGTGATAAAAATTAATTCAGCTCAAAGCGGCGTATTATTACGGAAAAATTACCGGCGGACGACCACCTCTGCGTTTATTGGATTAATTGGCGCTGATGCCGTTAACGGCAATCTATATAAGCGATACGATGCAGGAGGCTGTTATTTCGATTAAAATTTTTATGTCCGATGGCACAATTCGTCGCCCTGGCGTAGTTTTACAGTTGCTTGACACCAAATACGAAAGAAACTGGTGACAGTAAAAAATTGCATGTTAATCTTAGTATTGGCTGCCTCAGGGTTTAGTTCTGAGGCCCATATCATTCAATGCTTCCTTAAATGACTTTTTCTTCGTTAGAATTTAGAATTTATTGACTACAAAAGTATATACTTTTAAGTCACTGCACTGAAATGTACTTTATATTAAAATGAATGAATGAGAAAAATAAATAAATAATAAACTTTAATAAAATTCATTTAGTATCTCAAGATTTTTCTACATAGGATGTCATAATTTGCTCATGAAGTCAACAGAAACAGCCCTGTCATTAATTTCCATAGACTATTAGTCAGTGTTCTGATATAAATTTAGTCTTGTTGACAATGCTTAGTTTTATAAATACATTTAATTGTCCCTGCTTTTAGAAACAATTGTTTTAAATCTACAATGTCTCTGAATAAATAGAAGGAAACTGTAATGGTTCCATTTCATTGTAAAGATGTGCGTATGTTGCGTACTGACTTTCTCAAGGTTCAGTCTTGGGCCCCATATCATTCAACACTTCCACAAATGACTGTTTGTTCATTAGAACTAACTATTTGTTGATTACAAATGTATATTTTTTAAAGTTACCGCACCGTAATATAGTTTGTATTAAATGAACAACTTTTTTACCGTTATGCGGTATTAAGTTCGAAAAAATAGGTACCTAGCCTTAATAAAATACTTTGAATATTTACGAATTCATCAAGTTTTTTCTGCATAAGATGTTATAGTTTGCTTATGAAGTCAATAGAATCAGGTATATATCCTATAATTAATTTTCACAGATTGTTGGTTATGGGGTGCCTCAACGTTCAGTTCTAGGCCTTCTACCGTCCAAAATATTGAATTTAGACTTGTTGATAATGTTTAGTTTTATAAATATGTTTATTTGATCCTGTTTTTATCATCTTTTTAAATCTATGGCATTTCTAATGGTCTCAGATGTATGAGTTATGAATATACAGCGTTTACAACTATTTGTTTAAGTACGGTAGTTTTACAGGTTATTATGTTGGCTTTAATTAGGAATCGTTGGTCTGTCCTTGGTCTAGGCTATGTGGGGGTGAATCTGCTATCAGAACGCCCAGGCCCGCTCTGATGTTTATTTCGATTGTTGTTGTTAGTTCTAAGGCCGTTACATATGGAACTGCTCCTCAATGCTATGGTAGTCCTCTGAAACCTTCTGTAGTGGCCTCTGCAATTGATTGGTCGCATTCAATGTTTCCAAACGTTTCAACTGAGACTCAGTCGAGGCAAAGTCTTTTCGGAGTTACCACTGACTTTCTTTCGTCGGGAAGATATGCGATTCTTGATAGTGACTGCCTCAGGGTTCAGTCCTGGGCCCTATATCATTTAATGCTCCCTTAAACGACATTTTTCGTTAAAATTTATAATTTAGTTATTGCAAAATTTAATCTTGATTTTATTTTTAAAGTTACACGACCTATAATGTACGATATACTGAAACGCAGAGATATTTTATGGTAATGCAAACTTAAGTGCGAAAAAAATAGATAATATTAATAAAAACTTTGATCTATTCGTCAAATTTTTGTACATAAAATATCATAGTTTGCTTATGTCAACAGGAACACCTAGATATAACCTTGTCATCAATTTCTGAAGATTGTTAATCATTGAGTGCCTCAGGGCACAGTTTTAGGGCCTCTACCGTCCAAAACGTACTTAAATTAATTTATAACTGTTTATAGCGCGACGTTTTTTAAAATTTTGTATTGTTCCTGCTTTTAGAAACAATTTTTTTTGTCAACTGTCCTTTATATTTTTATTCCGATCCCAAATGTATGAATTACGAATACATGACGCTCATAACTTATTACGTATGAGTAATGCGAAACAAAGGAAACTATAATGATTCCTTTTCGTCGTAAAGATGTACGATTCGAGATTACGTCGCTTCTGAGGGAACTGGATGTTGTTAAGTTTTGTTATTTTTTTTTTTGTGAAGGCGTCACCAGAAGGTAAACGTTGCGGTGATTTTTATTCACGGACGAAGAAGGCGTCCCACGATTTCACGTTTAATTTGATTGTCAGGACAGATTAGTAATAGGAGCGAGATGCATCCGGTCGGAGATACTAATTTAATTATTCAGCCATATTAATGGGATCTACCAGGCGGATCAAATTGATGAACAGTTCGTTAATTCAAACATAAGATATCTGGAAGTCCAGAATTGAGAAAATACTGCAAAGAAGATCAGTAAATTAAAAAAATTGCAATGTTACTCGTGATTATATAAAGTGACCAGCATGGTGTCCAGATTTAACCCCTATCGATTATTTTTTATGTCAGATTTCGATGTTTTTGCGAAGGACTACTAGATGTTTTATATAAATTCGTGTGGAAAAAAGCGTCAACGACACTGATCCTCAATGGCCAATACGACAATCGACCGAACGGAACCGGAAACGTCCCTAGTTGTTTACGTTCTAATTGGGAGCTATTTATGCGAGGAAAAAACGCTCGACTGTGACAGGTGTGAACCGGGCATTGAATTCATTTGAGGCCAGCTTTTCATCGGACGGTCTATTAGCTTTCTGACGTTCCAATATTTCATCGACCCATTATTATGTAAAGCCACGAATTAAGTGCTCGACTAAATCGTGAAGATACATCGCGCGGAACCGTAGGAAAGAAATGTTAATTTTAATTTTTTGAAGGCGATACATGCATAAATACTTCTTTAACAAATAATATTGTTGGAAACGACTACTCTGTGAACTAATGCTCCAATCAGCATTGAATTTCACCAACAATACTCGTAAAGAGCTAGGACGGTTTCGAAATTATAAGTTCTCATCTGTTTGCTAAAAAAGAGGGAAAATAAGTAAATAATCTGATTACTCACCTGATTTTTACAGCATATGATATACTTGAAACTTTGTGGCTAACCTTCGAATACTGGTACCAGAATTCTCTTTCATGAGGTTTAAAATTTGTGTTTTTTTTTCTCACTCCCGTCCAACGTTGGCGTTCAAAGCTCCCATAATCTCATAAATGTTGAATCAATCTTACAAGCATTTTCTTATTCGGTACTTATAGATCGGGATAATCCATCTGACATCGTCTTATTGTAACAGCATCGTTTCCTCGTGACAAAAAGTAATTCTAACCATATCAACTCTTTCTTGATTTGTATACATGCTCTTAATATCATACATAAATGAAGGAAATGAAAAACAAAAATTACACTGTACTGTCACTAAACACGCTAAACGAAACTAAAATAAAAATGTAATGACGCGGTGTTGACAAATTCGTCCGCTGCCATTTTCTGCGAATAAACGTGGCAGTTTGTTTTTTACCCATTTACCATTCCATCATATCATACCAGGTGTGAAGACAACTGCAGTAGCGGTTTTCTGACTTAACAGTGGAGGCTAACTTCCGTTGCTTTTCGTAAGCGTTTGGAACAGGATCGGATTCTGCTTAAATTTAAACTGATCACGGTTTACCTAATTTTCAGATTGACTGCTGAAGTGGCCGAATAATAAAAAAGAGTAGAAACATCTTTTGTTTAAAATTTTAATATTACCTGTTTTAAGATTCCTAAATGCTTCCCTATCTGCTTTACGTAGACAGTAATATAGTTCAGCTAAACTTGGTCAATGTCGGAGGTAATTTATACTGAGATTCTCAAATTAAATAGATACACTGCTTAAAAGAATTAAAAGTTTTATTATGTTTTATTATGGTTTTTAAAACCGAAAAAATAATTATTTTAAAACAAAATAGTTTTATTTTTTCAAAACAACAGAATATTTTGTAAATTTCAGTGCTTCTTCTTGCTTACAAGCACATTTCTGGTACCGAAAACCATTGTGCGAAATTTAATAAGATCTCTTTAAAATTCTTTAGAATTTTGAAGCTTAATATCTTTAAATGGAGTAAAAAATAACTCCACTACCTATATGATGAAAAAATTAGATTCCTAAAAGGTTGACACCCTATACAGTGTGGACCAATTTGGTGTATAGTAATGATCACGTGTTTACGAAGAAAAGCCTCATTAGTAATTTACGAATCTCCATGACGATAATAGTATTTTCATTTGTTTCAAACTGCTTATCATTTTAAACTATTGTTAATCATAGAGTTAATTGTTAACCGTTAGACTAACTTCACTAATTGTGAAGTATTTAATCAACGTAACTACCATCATTAGGCTGCAGAAAAAAACTTATTAAAGTCACAGTTGCTTTTCTATTATTTTTAATAAAGCAGTACAACATATTACATTTTTCTGCACTGAAATAACGCATAGCGTAATTTTCTCACTCAATGTTATGGCAATTTACAAAAATTTTAGACTAGGTATTCTAAATTAGTTTCGAAAAATGATGCGGTGTTGCCAGATTTATTCAAAATACATATTAAAATATTGATTGTTGAGGTTGTTTTTGAAATATCTTCTTATATTATGTATCATTGAAAAGCCAAAAAAATTTTCTATTTGTTTAGCTTAAAATTCAATATGGTGCCCATAGGAAAGAAGAAAGTTGATGATGGTTTCTCGCAACCGAAATGTCGCAATGAAAATTTAATAATAAAGTGAAATTCCTCGAAAAAACTTGTGATAAAATGTTTTCATATTTTAAAAATTCCTCTAAATAAAAATGTTACAGGCGATTTTCGAAAACGTCACAATTACTTTTTTTCAAAATAACTCAAAAACCTGAAGAGCTAGGAAATGTCTAAAACTTTCCCCATTCTCGTATCTCTTATAGTTTCCAAGATACCAATCCACACTATACAGACTGTTACAAATTCGCTTCTTACTACAGGAATCTCGGAAACGGTAAGAGGTACGAAGTAGCTTAAATGGGGGCAAAGTTACGTAATCAGGGGACCAACATGCCTCTAAGAAATCAAGGCTAAAATGATTAGTTTTCGAAATATTTGAAAAAAAAACGAAACTTTGGACATCCGTTTTTGTTTCATTTCAGCCTTGTTTGAGGTGATATTGAAAAAAGAACACTTTCTCAAGGGCACTTTTTGCCCTCTAACGAATGATAATCAATTTTTATATGTAACGTTTCGTCTCTCCAGGACGATCATCAACTTCATTTTTTTAAATACGACCCTAGAAATTTTATTATATTTTTTTCAAGCCTTCATAACCCCCAATACTATACTGTCTCAGCCCGAACCAGATTCAGACGTTTTGTCTCGAAAAATTCATCTCCAGTGTATTCGTTCCAAATTTATCTAAATTTTTTATTTAGATTTCTTTGTTTATTGAATTATCGTACACTGTAAGTGTCGTAAACCCTGTGAAATCCATCTAGTTATTTAAACTATTACCACCACGCGTTACAATAAAACATTTATTGTTATTAATTATTACCATCACTTGGTCATACATAACTCAATAAGTTGTTGCGTCAAAATTAAAACATTATTACAATTTTCATTTTATTATAACAAATTAATTCTTAAAAATGTATATGCACAACCAAAATGCCAACTGAATATTATTCTTTAAAAAATTTCAATGTTCAATAACATTTTCGTTTTGGCAAAGGTTGAAAATGAAGATCTGCGCAATATTATCGGAATTTATTATATCTGTAACCGCAACTGTGAAAGAGCATGTCAGATGTATTTGTAAGAATATCCTGAAAAAAATAAATCGGAATTTGTTTGAATTTTGAGCACACAAGAAGCCTAGAAATAACTATGGATACGAAAATAAAACTCTAATAGTGTTTTATTTTAATGCGTGTTGGTAATAATTTAAATAATTAGATGGATTTCACAGGGTCTAACGACACTTACAGTGTACGATAATTCAGTAAACAAAGAAATTTAAATAACAAATTTAGATAAATTTGGAACGAATACACTGAAGATGAATTTTTCGAGATAAAACTGGTCTGAATCTGGTTCGGGCTGAGGCAGTATTGGAGGTCATAAAGGCTGGCAAAAAATGTAATAAAATTTCCAGGGTCGTATTTAAAAAATTAAGTTGATGATGGTCCTGGAGAGGCGAAACGTTGCATATAAAAATTGATTATGCCATTCGGTAGAGGGCAGAAAGGGGCCATGAGAAAGTGTTATTCTTTTTTCAATATCACCTCAAACAAGGCTGAAATGAAACAAACACGGCTTTCCAAAATTTCGTTTTTTTTTTTCAAATATTTCGAAAACTAATCATGTTAGACTTGATTTTTAGAGGCATAATGTTGGTCCCCTGATTACGCAACTTTACCCCCATTTAAGCTACTTCGTAGCTAATACCGAATTTGTAACAGCCTGTATACTAAAAGTTTTATTAATTTATGAATAACTGAAATTTTTAAGAATTGAATGCGACACCTGGGTGTCTGCTAATGAAGGCTAAAACAGCATTTTAATTCTTATACTGCAAAAACCTTAATAAGACGTTACGGGGACATAAATTAGCTACCGTTTCCTTGATGATCGCGCATGATTACCTCAAAACGGTAGCCGGCGACGACGAATGCTTGCGCAAGACGGCTTGCCGATCGAAAACAGTGACAGTAATTGCGGGAAACCCCGCGGTAAGAGTTAATCATCCAATTACGCAACATCGCTCGCGAGCAGGAGCAACGCTCCCCAGAGTGTCAACCGTGGACCGATACCATCGAAACCACGAGGCGCGGTGAAAATTAAATCGCGTAGATTTGAGTTTCTCCTCGCCGTCGTACGTGTTTGGAAGTTGATATTTCTGGGAGATTTGAAGAAAGTAAGGCCGTGGCGCTCGTTACACGCCTCGGACCCGGTGATACATGCTCGGAACGGATGCGGAATTCGAAATGGGCCGGTTGCGGTAACGAGGCGGGTCGCGCCGCCGTCTCCGCGGTTCACGGACGCCGGTGGTGCCCCGTGGGTGTATGGTAGGTGGTACCGCAGGTTACATTTTAGTTTTTCTCGAAAACGCCCGTCGTATACGCTCCACGTTCTGACCTCTGCTTCGGGAACTGTTAGGCGTTAACAAGGGTATTGAGACGCAGACGTTGAAACGTGTGTTATAAGAGTTGATGGCAAATCCACCGGTGCAAATCTTCAGCTTCGTTTTTGGAAAAGTAAACCCTTAGGTCTTACCTAACAAAATATTTTAAATTTAAGACTTATTAACCGTGATATGTAGATTACCATAATTTAAAACTAAAGTGCATCTTTTAACCCTTAGATTGAAGTCTCTTAATTGACCAAGGGACTAAAGTGCATCGTACTCTTGTACCCTATATGCTATTATTTATATATCGTGAAGCAAAATGACTACAATTAATAGTAAACCTGTATTGCATATAAAATACTAAAGTGCATATTTTAATCCTGAAGGTGGAGTCTGTTGATTATCCAAAGGATTAAAATGTACCTTACTCTCGTATGTAGTATACATATGTGAAACTTTTATGCATCATGACTTCAAATAACTCATGACTAGTGTATCAGGAAACTAAAGTGCATCTTTTAATCCTTAGAGTGAAGTCTCTTACTTACTCAAGGGACTAAAAGAGACTAAAGTACACCTTTTTACATATTGTGACTTGAAATGACTAAGATATTATTGTTGATACTAAAGTGCATATTTTAATCCTGAAGGTGGAGTCTGTTAATTATCCAAGAAACTAAAATGCACCTTACTCTTAGTAGTAGTATATATACAGTTTTATATGCATCGTGACGTCAAATAAATCATGACTGGCGTTTCAGGAAACTAAAGACCATGTTTTAATCCTCAGATTGAAGTCTCTTAATCACCTAAGGGACTAAAATGCAGCTTACTCTTGCAGCATATTATTTAGATATCGTGACGTGAAATGACTAAGAGGAATAGTATACGTACATTGTATACAAGAGACTAAATCAAGAGACTTTTAATCATGAGGTTGAAATCTGTTAATTATTAATGAAATGCACATTATCTTGTAGAATATACGTTATTTTTTACATAATATATTGTGAAACTACTAAAATTGTATACCTGTTTTCTATACCAGAGACTAAAGTGCATCTTTTAATCATGAAGGTGGTGAAGTCTGTTAATTATCCGAGGGACTAAAATGGACCTCACTCCTGTAGTATGTATGTTATTTTTTTTGCATCTTGACGTAAAATAACTCATTATTGGTGTATCAGGATACTAAAGTGCATCTTTTAATTTTTAGATCGAAGTCTCTTAATTTAACCCAAGAAACTAAAATACAGCTTACTCTGCTAGGATATACGTTATTATTTACATATCGTGATGTGACATGACTAAGATGAATAGTATACCTGCGTATTGTATACAAAAGACTAAAGTGCATCTTTCAATGAATAAAGTTGAAATTTTTTAATTATCTAAGAGTCTGAAATGCACATTATTTTGTAGTATATACGTTATTTTTTATATAATCTGACGTGAAATTACTAAGATTGTATACCTATATTGTATACTTGGGACTAAAGTGCAACTTTTAATCCTGAAGTTGGAGTCTGTCTCGAAGGTCTAAAATGCACCTTACTTTTGTAGTATAAACGCAATTTGTTATGCATTGCTACATAAAATAACTCATGACTGGTGTTTCACGATACTAAAGTCCATCCTCAGATTGAAGTCTCTTAATCACCATATACGTTATTATTTACATGTCGTAACGTGAAATGACTAAGATGAATAGTATATCTGCGTACAAGAGACTAAAGTGTATCTTTTAACCATGAGGTTGAAATCTGTTAATTTATTCAAGGGACTGAAATGCACATTAGTCCTGTACATATACGTAATTCTTTAAATAATGTGATGTGAAATGACTAAGATGAATATCTGTGTTGTATATAACAGACTAAAGTGCATCTTTTAATCCTGAAGATGGAGTCTGTTAATTATCCAAAGGACTAAAGTGCATCTTACTTAGTATATACGCAACTTTTCATGTATCGTGACGTAAAATAACTCATGACTACACCAGAACTAATTACAGTTCATTGTGACGGATTTGATACATTTTAATGCTGAAATTAACATCTTCACTGGGAAATAAGCAAAAAGCAGTGCCGTAGAAGGAAGGAACTGTTTTCAAAAAATTCTACACCTAAAATATCGTGAGCCCTCTCGCTCCTTAGAGGCCCTTACCTCAAAAATTTCACACCATCGCATGGTAACAAGGTATTATTTTGTTTATGTATTATATGTATATTATGTATAGAAATATGCAAACATCTCCAACACCGTCACATAATCACCAGTCTGGTGGTGATAAACATATTTATTACACCGCCTTCCACAAACAGCCGGCCTCGGCATCGCCAACGAAAATGCAGTCCAACGAGCCCAAATTCCGATGCTTCAGAAATCAAAGAATCCAGCCACTCATGATCATGATAGACAGTTGATGAACGTTCAGACATCTGACGATCTGCAAACAACTCTTACACAACTACCGTCAACACGTATCGGGTCTCCCGTCTTCCTCGGGTTCGTGCGGGAGAGCGAGAGGGAGCGTGTGGAGCGGGATCATCCGCGGGGATATTTAAAATACTTGTTAAAATTTTTCAGGACGATTCGAGGCGGTTAGTTTTTGCCGGACAGGAGTTCGCGGTCGCGGAGAGATAATATAAGGCCTGGAAAAGTGTTAAAATTGCTATTATACAGTTTGTCGCGGTACGTGGTCGCAATGCTTAAGCGGTGTTTTGCAGAGGATGAAGACTACAGACTATTTATGGCTNAATATTATTAACGTTTTCAATGTTTTATAATTGAATTGTTTTTAGTATTATGTTCAATTAATTATTCAGTTTTTAGTACGTATACCTAGTGACTTATTGTTTTCAAACAGTAGTTCACATATTCACCTATTTAAAATGCTAGTGCGGCTAAAACAACACTCATCCTTCCATAGCACTTTGATAATAAAGTTGGAATATGCACTTTGATTTTGAAACCAATTGTAAAATTAAAGACAACTGAGGAAATCAGCTGTTTCTCTTCAATGTTCGAACGCTCTTTGGTCTGCCGGCGCGTTCTCGGTCAGAAAATGTGATGCGAGGTAGGGGTAGGGGAGTTAAGGGGTAATTTGCTTATCTTTTAAAAGGTCGAGAATTTTTTTTTCAATTTTCTGTCTTTATTAGACTTTCCGAATACGTGGTTAAGACTAATGATATTATGAATCACCCTGGATGTCGAGACTACACACACTAGTTTTACCTTCTGCGAGTGAAGAAAGAATGTCAGTTATCCAAAAGATTAAAAAACACGTTAGTCCTTTAATATGTACGCAATTTGCTGTATCTTCTGGGTTTTATCGATTTAATAGCAGGGATTAAATTGTATATTTTAAATTTGAGTGCCAATTTTTTTGTCTGTTACCACAGATATCAAGTGGCATGGTTTTGATAAAAAAAATCGATTTTTAGATGCTTAGAGTTTAGAAAACTATTCAAAGGTTAAACTAGAACTAATCATAGATTTGATACATCTTAATGCTGAAATTAACATCTTCGCAGGGAAATAAGCAAAAAGCAGTGCCGTAGAAGGAAGGAACTGTTTTCAAAAAATTCTACACCTAAAATATCGTGAGCCCTCTCGCTCCTTAGAGGCCCTTACATAAAAAAATTCACACCATCGCAAGGTAATAAGGTATTATTTTGTTTATGTATTATATAGAAATATGCAAACATCTCCAACACCGTCACATAATCACCAGTCTGGTGGTGATAAACATATTTATTACACCGCCTTCCACAAACAGCCGGCCTCGGCATCGCTAACGAAAATGCAGTCCAACGAGCCCAAATTCCGATGCTTCAGAAATCAAAGAATCCAGCCACTCATGATCATGATAGACAGTTGATGAACGTTCAGACATCTGACGATCTGCAAACAACTCTTACACAACTACCGTCAACACGTATCGGGTCTCCCGTCTTCCTCGGGTTCGTGCGGGAGAGCGAGAGGGAGCGTGTGGAGCGGGATCATCCGCGGGGATATTTAAAATACTTGTTAAAATTTTTCAGGACGATTCGAGGCGGTTAGTTTTTGCCGGACAGGAGTTCGCGGTCGCGGAGAGATAATATAAGGCCTGGAAAAGTGTTAAAATTGCTATTATACAGTTTGTCGCGGTACGTGGTCGCAATGCTTAAGCGGTGTTTTGCAGAGGATGAAGACTACAGACTATTTATGGCTAGACCTAGGGAATTTGGGTGATATGCGACAGAAGAATTTGAGATCTAATGATTGTTATGAGTGTAATTCAAATTTTATGGCGCTAACCAGTCAGTGATCAGTATCAAATGTATTTATAATAAATTTATATACGCATTAAAGGAGTTCTACTAAGTGTATGCCATTTATTTTTTATGCAAGTAGAGTTTCTTTACTGGGAATAAAAACAGCACTTTACAGTAGCACTTTATATCATCAAAGTGCAAAAGGTAAATTAATCCTCTACTGATTAAAAGTGCACTTCATTAGGGATTATAATAGTAAAACAAGTAAATTTAATCTCTCTGGGATTAAAATTGTCATTTTTCTCGTGATTAAAGCAGCACTTTTTAGCTGTGCGGTATAAAAAGTGAAACAGCACATTCAGAGATTAAAATGGCATTTGCTAATAGTATAAAAAGTAAATTTAATCTCTCAGGCACTGTATAACTAGATATTACAGTATCACTTTATATAAGCAAAGTGCAAAAGGTAAATTAATCCTCTACTGATTAAAAGTGGCACTTCTTTAGGGATTATAATAGTATAACAAGTAAATTTAATCTCTCTGGGATTAAAACTGTCATATTTCGCGTGATTAAAGGAGCACTTTTTAGCTGTGGGGTATAAAAAGTGCAATAGCACATTCAGAGATTAAAATGGCATTTGCTAATAGTATAATAAGTAAATTTAATCTCTCTGGGATTACAACTGACATTTTTCGTGTGATTAAAGCAGCACTTTTTAGCTGTGGGGTAGCTTTTTTTTATCTTTAAAGAATAAAAAGTATATTTAAGCCCTCAGTAAGTAAATTTAATTCTTTAGCGATTACAAATAGCACTTGACAAGGGATTACAATGGCATTTCTAACCCAGACAGCCTTGGGAAATTCATTTAGTCTATCAGTGACTAAAACTGATACTACTCGGGATTGAAATAGTATTTTTCTCAATGAAATGAAAAAAAAAATCTTTATGTATTAAAATATAAGATTTCTAAGGATTAAAATACCACTTTTAATCCAAGAAGTTCAAGAGAGTAACATTTAATCATTCTTGGATTAAATGTGACACTTGATACCGAAATAACACTTTTAATCATGAACGCAAGAAGTTCTAAATGTACTTTTTGCGTTCTAAAACAGTTTCAAACAGCTTCATAAAATGCTACAAACATATTGATTAAAATAGCTCTCATCCAGGTAGCCTACAGCAGTAAATTTAGTCAGCAGGTATTAAAAGTGGCACTATTCTGGATTAACCCACCTAACACCATTTGCATTCCATGGAATGGAAAAAGTAAATTTAACTTCACTAGAGTTTGCGATAACACTTTTAATCCAATAAATTTACACAATAAATTTAATCACTAGAGGATTAAAAGTAACACTTTGCTCGTCGTAACATCACTTTTAATCAAAAGAATGTAAAAAGTAAATTCAAACCGTCGATGCACTTTTAACAGCACTTTTAATCTTCAGAGTAAAGCTAATCTTTTGGGGATTAAAGCTGATACTTTATTAGCACTTTTAATTCATGTAATGCAAGAAATAAATTTAATCCCTTAGGGATTAAATGTAGTACTTTACTAGGGATTACAATAGTACTTTTAATCAAAGAAGTTCAAGGGAGTAAAAATCGTTCACAAAGTGACATTTTACTCGGAATGTAAACAGCACTTTTAATCAAAGGAGTGCAATTAAGTGCAAAGCGTAAAAATCTTTTGAGGATTAGAATGTGTTAATTATTAAATCATCACTTATGATCAAGGGAATGCTACAAACGTAAGGATTACTATAGCACTTTTAATCCAAGGAACCCAGAGAAGTAAATTTAGTACCTCAAGGATTAAAAGTAACAAAAAATAAATTTAATTCTATAGGGACTATAAGCAGCACTTTACTATGAACTACAATAGCACTTTTTATTAAAGAAGTTCAAAGGAGGAAATTTAATCATTGAAATTAAAAGTGAGACTTTACTCGGGATTGAAACAGCACTTTAAATCAATAAAGTGCAGAAAGTAAATTTAACCCTTCGAAGATTAAACTACTAGGTACTTTTCATCAAATTAGTACAAAAACCACATTTCTTTTGAGTATTAAAAGAGACACTTTATTAGCGANAAAAATGCCCTAAATTATTATTATGCAGAAAGAAATAAACAGGATAAGTTTCCAAGGCAAAAGAAACCAACAATAGGATCAGAAATAAAGCAATCTCGAGATAAGCATTATAAGAGCAAACGCCCATTGAAAGTTGATGAAAGTAAATTTTCGAGATGTTTAAAGAAACATAAAATGACACTATTTAAGTCAAAGATATCCCATACTCAGGTGAAGGAGGATATCAAGTAATGTTTATGGCTTCAAGGTAACGTCCTAAACAACGGAAATTTTATGAGAAAAATATTATACACACAACGGTAGACAAGCTATAGGCTTGTTCCACTTTTAAGCGAGACACCCAAATTATCCCGAGCACCCTGTATACTGTGGCAACGAAAATTTGGTTGGTAGGGTTTTCTGGGGTCCTGATCAAGAATTCGTGGAAATGTTTCGGATAAAAAAATCCCTAATATGACTTTCCGATTTTTAGCTATATAAATTGCATCGTAGTCGGCCACGGTTTCGAATTTCAAGGAACTCGACGTATGTACGAGCTAGATTTTTTGAAGCTGTGTCCAACAAAAAAAAGTTTACTCAAATCGGCCGAACGGTAGACGAGTTACAGGCTTGTTCCACTTTTAAGCGAGACACCCTGTATGTGTAATTTTTATGCATCATGACTTCAAATAACTCATGACTGCTGTATCAGTGGTGTAAAGTGCATCTTTTAATCCTTAGAGTGAAGTCTCTTACTTACTCAAGGGACTAAAAGAGACTAAAGTGCACCTTTTTACATACTGTGACGTGAAATGACTAGATGATGCTAAAGTGCATATTTTAATCCTGAATATACAATTTTATCGTGACGTTAAATAAATCATGACTGGTGTTTCAGGAATCTAAAGTCTCTTAATCACCTAAGGTACTAAAATGCAGCTTACTCTTGCAGCATATTATTTACATATCGTGACGTGAAATGACTAAGAGGAATAGTATACGTACATTGTATACAAGAGACTAAATCAAGAGACTTTTAATCATGAGGTTGAAATCTGTTAATTATTAATGAAATGCACATTATCTTGTAGAATATACGTTATTTTTTACATAATATATTGTGAAACTACTAAAATTGTATACCTGTTTTCTATACCAGAGACTAAAGTGCATCTTTTAATCATGAAGGTGGTGAAGTCTGTTAATTATCCGAGGGACTAAAATGGACCTCACTCCTGTAGTATGTATGTTATTTTTTTTGCATCTTGACGTAAAATAACTCATTATTGGTGTATCAGGATACTAAAGTGCATCTTTTAATTTTTAGATCGAAGTCTCTTAATTTAACCCAAGAAACTAAAATACAGCTTACTCTGCTAGGATATACGTTATTATTTACATATCGTGATGTGACATGACTAAGATGAATAGTATACCTGCGTATTGTATACAAAAGACTAAAGTGCATCTTTCAATGAATAAAGTTGAAATTTTTTAATTATCTAAGAGTCTGAAATGCACATTATTTTGTAGTATATACGTTATTTTTTATATAATCTGACGTGAAATTACTAAGATTGTATACCTATATTGTATACTTGAGACTAAAGTGCATCTTTTAATCCTGAAGTTGGAGTCTGTCTCAAAAGACTAAAATGCACCTTGGATCTTACTTAGTATATAAGCAACTTTTCATGTATCGTGACGTCAAATAACTCATGACTGGTGTATCAGTAAACTAAAATGCATCTTTTAATCCTCAGAATGAAATCTCTTACTTATCCAAGGGACTAAAATGCACCTTACTTTTGTAGCATATACGTTATTATTTACATATCGCGACGAGAAATGACTAAGATGAATAGTGCACTTGTATTTATCCCAGCGACTTTTAATCTTGAGGGCGAAGTGTGTAAATTCGTGGAATTAAAATGCACCTTACTCTTGTAGTACATAAGATATTTTTTGTGTATGTAAATAACTCGCCAATGGTGTATCACGAAATTAAAGTGCTTTATACATGTAGTATACATGATATTCTTTAAACCACGGTACGTTAAACTAAAATAACTCTTCACCCGTTATATAACTAAAATTAATAGTATATTATATATTAAGTATATACTAAAGTGCATCTTTTAATTCAAAGGGACTAAAAAGCTCCCTACTCTCGTAGTGCATACGGTATTTTTTAAGTACTAAGATGCACTAAGATAAATAGTATATTGTATAGAGAAGACAAAAGTGCATTTTTTTAATCCCGGAGAAGTCTATCATTTACTCAAAGAATTTGCCCTAATTTTCTAGTAAAATTGCTGTCCTTTTCAGCGCGCGATGATAGATAACTAATTTAAGTTCGTGTACCACTGGACTAAAGTACATCTTTTAGTCCTGAGTGTGAAGTCACTTATGCGATAAATTGCATTTATTCTTGCAATATTTGATCTAAATTAAACTAAAATTGTTTGTATGTATATTATACAGGGTGATTCAGTTATAATGTCATTAATATTAAGGGAACTAGTGAAAAATGAGTGGAATACGAAGACGCTATTAAAAAAAAATTAAATGCATATTTATGCTGAAAAAAATTGTTTAAATCATTATTTACAAAGGTTTATCGGGAGTGAATCTTGACCTACCGCATTATTCGGTCATTAATCTAGTTTTTACTACTTTTTTAATACATAGTGAACGATAAGGAGTAAACAGATCTTTTTACCTAGACGCATGAATGAATAAGATATTTTATTTTACATGTTAAATACTAACAAATGTTAATAAAAACAAATGTATAAGGATAATAATAATTGTTCTCGAATGTTAGGTTATTTACTAGTTTTAATATTGTTAACGTGTTCATTATGTTTTATAATTGAATATTTGTTAATAAAAATAAATGTATAAGGATAATAATAATTGGTCTCGAATGTTAGGTTATTTACTAGTTTTAATATTGTTAACGTGTTCATTATGTTTTATAATTGAATATGAGTTTTTAGTACTATGTTCTATTAAGTATTCACTTTGTAGTACGTATACCTTATTGTGTGACTTATTGAGTTTCAAAGAGTAGCTGAAAAAACCCTCACTCATCCGTTTCATAGCGTTCATTGTTAAGTTGGAATCCGCTGCACTTTGATTATGAAACCAATTGCAAAGTTCAAGACGTCTTTTATATTTTTGTTATACTACTAATATTTTTGTCTGCATCAGTTGGTACACTTTTGTAAATGGTTATTTTTTTTAATTCAACTGTTTATTTTATAGGTACCCTTAAGTGTACCATAGATGTATCGTATATCATATCAAGATACAGTTGAACTACAAAATTATTTTTGTTTTATTTACTTTTATTTTTTATGTAAATGTAAAACAAGTTTATTTATCTGAAAGATTGTAGGAAAACATCGTTTTCTTTACTAAATTCTATCTGAAAATATTTTTACAAAGGGAACAATTATAGTGCATTATAGAAAACGACCAAAACTAAGAAATGTCCTGCACGTCTTTAAAGCTTTAAGATTCCTAAATGTGACTTTCAACGTTCAATATTTCTCGATAACCAAGATCAAGGTACTACAAAACTACTTTTTTATCTTTTCGGGATATAGATATGTAGTAAAATGCATCCCATATTCGATGCAATGTACCTGCATATCTCAAATATTATTAGAGATGGTGGGTTGCGGTTTTGACAAAAGTTGGTGATTTCTTTAAGAGTAGTTTTCAGGCCAGAGTTATATCCAAAGAATTAATAATTTCATATTTCTAGTAGCGGCTACAGTTGAACAGTTCTGAAATGTTGCCAATAAGTCTTATATTTTTTTCAAAGGATCCTGTAGTTCAGTAACTATTTTTTAGTAACACAAACCGTTTTCAATCGAATCCATAGTTGGCCACGCTGTGGTAAAAAATACGTTGTCCTGCGTTTTGAAAAATAGATAATTTGTCGTACTTAACTCAAAAAGTAAAAAGTGCAAAAAGTTCGTTCTTCTCGGGGTCTGTGTATTCAAACAGCGATTTGCTCTCTTTAATAAAAATTGAAATACCCTGGCAGAGCTAACAGGTTTGAAGGGAAAATTTAATTGTATGGTAAAAACCAATATTTTGATACCTTCCTACAATAAGAAATGTACCTTTGTAAAAAACAAATATGTTACATATTCCTGTTTATAAATAACAACTTCAAACAATTCCAAACAACAAAACTATCTGTTTTAAAAAGTTGATTATGTATATTATTAATTTTTATTTCAATAATATACTATCTACTAGTGCCATTTATGCACTAATATACAAAAACTGCTTTTTACGAAGCAGTAAGTAGGTATGTAAATTCTTTGTTTACTATTTTATTATTTTATTTTAATAAATAAAAAACCTATTTAAGTACAATTACCTGGTTTTATACATGATAATCCACAAGCTCCATCACAAAGGCACTTTTTCTTCTTACTTTTGCAGTCTTCATCGGATGAACATTTTCTTAGACATTGCTGACCCTGTAATAAAAAATTGTTTATAATTTTTACTTTTTTTAATTTTTAATAATTGCTATATACCTATTCCCGCGGAAATGTAGTGAAAATATAAATTATTATTCTTATTAGCCCGTTAAATTTAAATGTTTTAATTCTTTGACTAATCAATGTCTGATGCGCGTGTTGCATTTTGTCTATCGAGTTGATTATTTTTTTGTGTATTGATACTACCACAGACAAAATAGCTATCGCCTAATATTGTATGTGATACTACTGTCAGTGACGTAACTGTCAGGCAGCTGCCACGCTTAGTTTGTATTTAGCTAGCGTTTTTGGTGATTTTGTGTGGTGAAATGTCAGACCAGATATTTTATGTTAAAAACGGAATTAAGTGCAACGAATTGTTAAAAATGTTAAAAAATGCCTTTGGCGACGATACTATGTCACATTCACGAGTTTATCAATGGTACAAATGTTTTCAGGAAGACCAAAAAGACGTCGAATATAAGGCGAGATCTGGTCAAATGTGAAGGTCCTTGTAACGGTTTTCTTCGAATTTTTACTGCCCGGTCGTAGAGTTAACAAGGAGTACTAACTACAATTTTTGCGCAATTTGTGAAGAATTAGGTGAAAATAACAAGAACACGAGAGATAACACGTTGTCGAGTTCTTTGATCTTTGTGTAGTGTTTGAGCGACATGGGTCTTCCGTGGAGACATCGGGAGTTCTAATCGAGCCCTACGTTGGGCGCCATGTCGAGTTCTTTGATCTGAAGTGCCTAATATTTGAGAATTGTGAGGGAATTCAACAACCTGGGCTCGTCGCGATGACGTCGAAGCTGAACTTAGAGCCCCACGTCGAGCGCCATGTCGTGAATTATGATCTGAATTATTGGTTTCCCTGACCTGGGTCCGCGATAGAGACGCACGAAGTTCAAATCGATCGTCACTTGGGACGCCAGATCGCATCAGATTTTCAAGCGACTGTGGTCTGTGGTGGATATGGCCTACTTTCTAAATAGGGACTACTTAGGCGGTAATCGAATGTTCGGGGGAAATCATGAGAGTGGACGGGCGATGTACCAGAATTGCTTAGATGGAAAGAGCCGGCTACGTCACCTACGACATAGTCGGCTGAGGAGTTTTCGCATGCCATGGCATCCGAACGAGATGCGCATTGCTCCCGCTGGGTACCATTTCGTGAAAATGCTGTGTGTATCGCCGGCGCCAACGGTTCCACGTTCCGGAACACCCGATATCGGAGGCCGACATCGGGACCGGACCGCGAACCGCGGTTGGGCTCATGGGATTCCCCGGACACTACCAGTTGGTACGTAGGTATAACCTCGTCCCGAGTATGTGTGGTTGACCCACTTCGTGGTAACTCTTGCATGCTACTGGTTTCCGTGGGCACGTCTTGAGGGATACTCGAGGTGGTATCGGTAACTCGTGTAGTCGCGGACCTCAGCCTGTACGGCACTGTGGCATCGCCGTGCCGCCTACTACTACGAGCTACCACCTTCGGCTCCCCAGACTCTCCACGGAGCACCGAGATAGCGTTTGGGGGGAACGAGGTCTCGTCCAGCTCAGTCTTGATCAAAGAATCACGATCTGATTTATTTGTTGTACCTTCGAGGGCACCAATCCTCGTAGCACTGGATATCGATGTCGCGNCGGTAGACGAGTTACAGGCTTGTTCCACTTTTAAGCGAGACACCCTGTATGTGTAATTTTTATGCATCATGACTTCAAATAACTCATGACTGCTGTATCAGTGGTGTAAAGTGCATCTTTTAATCCTTAGAGTGAAGTCTCTTACTTACTCAAGGGACTAAAAGAGACTAAAGTGCACCTTTTTACATACTGTGACGTGAAATGACTAGATGATGCTAAAGTGCATATTTTAATCCTGAATATACAATTTTATCGTGACGTTAAATAAATCATGACTGGTGTTTCAGGAATCTAAAGTCTCTTAATCACCTAAGGTACTAAAATGCAGCTTACTCTTGCAGCATATTATTTACATATCGTGACGTGAAATGACTAAGAGGAATAGTATACGTACATTGTATACAAGAGACTAAATCAAGAGACTTTTAATCATGAGGTTGAAATCTGTTAATTATTAATGAAATGCACATTATCTTGTAGAATATACGTTATTTTTTACATAATATATTGTGAAACTACTAAAATTGTATACCTGTTTTCTATACCAGAGACTAAAGTGCATCTTTTAATCATGAAGGTGGTGAAGTCTGTTAATTATCCGAGGGACTAAAATGGACCTCACTCCTGTAGTATGTATGTTATTTTTTTTGCATCTTGACGTAAAATAACTCATTATTGGTGTATCAGGATACTAAAGTGCATCTTTTAATTTTTAGATCGAAGTCTCTTAATTTAACCCAAGAAACTAAAATACAGCTTACTCTGCTAGGATATACGTTATTATTTACATATCGTGATGTGACATGACTAAGATGAATAGTATACCTGCGTATTGTATACAAAAGACTAAAGTGCATCTTTCAATGAATAAAGTTGAAATTTTTTAATTATCTAAGAGTCTGAAATGCACATTATTTTGTAGTATATACGTTATTTTTTATATAATCTGACGTGAAATTACTAAGATTGTATACCTATATTGTATACTTGGGACTAAAGTGCAACTTTTAATCCTGAAGTTGGAGTCTGTCTCGAAGGTCTAAAATGCACCTTACTTTTGTAGTATAAACGCAATTTGTTATGCATTGCTACATAAAATAACTCATGACTGGTGTTTCACGATACTAAAGTCCATCCTCAGATTGAAGTCTCTTAATCACCATATACGTTATTATTTACATGTCGTAACGTGAAATGACTAAGATGAATAGTATATCTGCGTACAAGAGACTAAAGTGTATCTTTTAACCATGAGGTTGAAATCTGTTAATTTATTCAAGGGACTGAAATGCACATTAGTCCTGTACATATACGTAATTCTTTAAATAATGTGATGTGAAATGACTAAGATGAATATCTGTGTTGTATATAACAGACTAAAGTGCATCTTTTAATCCTGAAGATGGAGTCTGTTAATTATCCAAAGGACTAAAGTGCATCTTACTTAGTATATACGCAACTTTTCATGTATCGTGACGTAAAATAACTCATGACTACACCAGAACTAATTACAGTTCATTGTGACGGATTTGATACATTTTAATGCTGAAATTAACATCTTCACTGGGAAATAAGCAAAAAGCAGTGCCGTAGAAGGAAGGAACTGTTTTCAAAAAATTCTACACCTAAAATATCGTGAGCCCTCTCGCTCCTTAGAGGCCCTTACCTCAAAAATTTCACACCATCGCATGGTAACAAGGTATTATTTTGTTTATGTATTATATGTATATTATGTATAGAAATATGCAAACATCTCCAACACCGTCACATATATACGTTATTTTTTACATAATATATTGTGAAACTACTAAAATTGTATACCTGTTTTCTATACCAGAGACTAAAGTGCATCTTTTAATCATGAAGGTGGAGTCTGTTAATTATAAAATGGACCTTACTATTGTAGTATGCATGTTATTTTTTATGCATCTTGACGTAAAATAACTCATGACTGGTGTATTAGGAAACTAAAGTGCATCTTTTAATCATGAAGGTGGTGAAGTCTGTTAATTATCCGAGGGACTAAAATGGACCTCACTCCTGTAGTATGTATGTTATTTTTTTTGCATCTTGACGTAAAATAACTCATTATTGGTGTATCAGGATACTAAAGTGCATCTTTTAATTTTTAGATCGAAGTCTCTTAATTTAACCCAAGAAACTAAAATACAGCTTACTCTGCTAGGATATACGTTATTATTTACATATCGTGATGTGACATAACTAAGATGAATAGTATACCTGCGTATTGTATACAAAAGACTAAAGTGCATCTTTCAATGAATAAAGTTGAAATCTTTTAATTATCTAAGGGTCTGAAATGCACATTATCTTGTAGTATATACGTTATTTTTAATATAATCTGACGTGAAATTACTAAGATTGTATACCTATATTGTATACTTGGGACTAAAGTGCAACTTTTAATCCTGAAGTTGGAGTCTGTCTCGAAGGTCTAAAATGCACCTTACTTTTGTAGTATAAACGCAATTTGTTATGCATTGCTACATAAAATAACTCATGACTGGTGTTTCACGATACTAAAGTCCATCCTCAGATTGAAGTCTCTTAATCACCATATACGTTATTATTTACATGTCGTAACGTGAAATGACTAAGATGAATAGTATATCTGCGTACAAGAGACTAAAGTGTATCTTTTAACCATGAGGTTGAAATCTGTTAATTTATTCA
Source organism: Anoplophora glabripennis (assembly GCF_000390285.2). Taxonomy (NCBI): domain Eukaryota; kingdom Metazoa; phylum Arthropoda; class Insecta; order Coleoptera; family Cerambycidae; genus Anoplophora; species Anoplophora glabripennis. Next base: position 2,632,480 of record NW_019419456.1, read on the forward strand.
AGGGACTGAAATGCACATTAGTCCTGTACATATACGTAATTCTTTAAATAATGTGATGTGAAATGACTAAGATGAATATCTGTGTTGTATATAACAGACTAAAGTGCATCTTTTAATCCTGAAGATGGAGTCTGTTAATTATCCAAAGGACTAAAGTGCATCTTACTTAGTATATACGCAACTTTTCATGTATCGTGACGTAAAATAACTCATGACTACACCAGAACTAATTACAGTTCATTGTGACGGATTTGATACATTTTAATGCTGAAATTAACATCTTCGCTGGGAAATAAGCAAAAAGCAGTGCCGTAGAAGGAAGGAACTGTTTTCAAAAAATTCTACACCTAAAATATCGTGAGCCCTCTCGCTCCTTAGAGGCCCTTACATAAAAAAATTCACACCATCGCAAGGTAATAAGGTATTATTTTGTTTATGTATTATATAGAAATATGCAAACATCTCCAACACCGTCACATAATCACCAGTCTGGTGGTGATAAACATATTTATTACACCGCCTTCCACAAACAGCCGGCCTCGGCATCGCTAACGAAAATGCAGTCCAACGAGCCCAAATTCCGATGCTTCAGAAATCAAAGAATCCAGCCACTCATGATCATGATAGACAGTTGATGAACGTTCAGACATCTGACGATCTGCAAACAACTCTTACACAACTACCGTCAACACGTATCGGGTCTCCCGTCTTCCTCGGGTTCGTGCGGGAGAGCGAGAGGGAGCGTGTGGAGCGGGATCATCCGCGGGGATATTTAAAATACTTGTTAAAATTTTTCAGGACGATTCGAGGCGGTTAGTTTTTGCCGGACAGGAGTTCGCGGTCGCGGAGAGATAATATAAGGCCTGGAAAAGTGTTAAAATTGCTATTATACAGTTTGTCGCGGTACGTGGTCGCAATGCTTAAGCGGTGTTTTGCAGAGGATGAAGACTAGAGACTATTTATGGCTAGACCTAGGGAATTTGGGTGATATGCGACAGAAGAATTTGAGATCTAATGATTGTTATGAGTGTAATTCAAATTTTATGGCGCTAACCAGTCAGTGATCAGTATCAAATGTATTTATAATAAATTTATATACGCATTAAAGGAGTTCTACTAAGTGTATGCCATTTATTTTTTATGCAAGTAGAGTTTCTTTACTGGGAATAAAAACAGCACTTTACAGTAGCACTTTATATCATCAAAGTGTTAAAGGTAAATTAATCCTCTACTGATTAAAAGTGCACTTCATTAGGGATTATAATAGTAAAACAAGTAAATTTAATCTCTCTGGGATTAAAATTGTCATTTTTCTCGTGATTAAAGCAGCACTTTTTAGCTGTGCGGTATAAAAAGTGAAACAGCACATTCAGAGATTAAAATGGCATTTGCTAATAGTATAAAAAGTAAATTTAATCTCTCAGGCACTGTATAACTAGATATTACAGTATCACTTTATATAAGCAAAGTGCAAAAGGTAAATTAATCCTCTACTGATTAAAAGTGGCACTTCTTTAGGGATTATAATAGTATAACAAGTAAATTTAATCTCTCTGGGATTAAAACTGTCATATTTCGCGTGATTAAAGGAGCACTTTTTAGCTGTGGGGTATAAAAAGTGCAATAGCACATTCAGAGATTAAAATGGCATTTGCTAATAGTATAATAAGTAAATTTAATCTCTCTGGGATTACAACTGACATTTTTCGTGTGATTAAAGCAGCACTTTTTAGCTGTGGGGTAGCTTTTTTTTATCTTTAAAGAATAAAAAGTATATTTAAGGCCTCAGTAAGTAAATTTAATTCTTTAGCGATTACAAATAGCACTTGACAAGGGATTACTATGGCATTTCTAACCCAGACAGCCTTGGGAAATTCATTTAGTCTATCAGTGACTAAAAGTCATACTACTCGGGATTGAAATAGTATTTTTCTCAATGAAATGAAAAAAAAAATTCTTTAGGTATTAAAATATAAGATTTCTAAGGATTAAAATAGCACTTTTAATTCAAGAAGTTCAAGAGAGTAACATTTAATCATTCTTGGATTAAATGTGACACTTGATACCGAAATAACACATTTAATCATGAACGCAAGAAGTTCTAAATGTACTTTTTGCGTTCTAAAACAGTTTCAAACAGCTTCATAAAATGCTACAAACATATTGATTAAAATAGCACTCATCCAGGTAGCCTACAGCAGTAAATTTAGTCAGCAGGTATTAAAAGTGGCACTATTAACCCACCACACCATTTGCATTCCATGGAATGGAAAAAGTAAATTTAACTTCACTAGAGTTTGCGATAACACTTTTAATCCAATAAATTTACACAATAAATTTAATCACTAGAGGATTAAATGTAACACTTAGCTCGTTGAAACATCACTTTTAATCAAAAGAATGTAAAAAGTAAATTCAAACCGTCGAGGCACTTTTAACGCACTTTTAATCCTCAGAATAAAGCTAATCTTTTGGGGATTAAAGCTGATACTTTATTAGCACTTTTAATCCATGTAATGCAAGAAATAAATTTAATCCCTTAGGGATTAAATGTACTACTTTACTAGGGATTACAATAGCACTTTTAATCAAAGAAGGTCAAGGGAATAAAAATCGTTCACAAAGTGACATTTTACTCGGAATGTAAACAGCACTTTTAATCAAAGGAGTGCAATTAAGTGCAAAGCGTAAAAATCTTTTGAGGATTAGAATGTGTTAATCATTAAATCATCACTTATGATCAAGGGAATGCTACAAACGTAAGGATTACTATAGCACTTTTAATCCAAGGAATCCAGAGAAGTAAATTTAGTACCTCAAGGAATAAAAGTGACAAAAAATAAATTTAATTCTTTAGGGACTATAAGCAGCACTTTACTATGAACTACAATAGCACTTTTTATTAAAGAAGTTCAAAGGAGGAAATTTAATCATTGAAATTAAAAGTGAGACTTTACTCGGGATTGAAACAGCACTTTTAATCAATAAAGTGCAGAAAGTAAATTTAACCCTTCGAAGATTAAACTACTAGGTACTTTTCATCAAATTAGTACAAAAACCACATTTCTTTTGAGTATTAAAAGAGACACTTTATTAGCGATCGGGATTGAAACTGCACTTTTATTCAACGAAGTGTAAAATTGAAATTTAATCCTTCGGGGACTAAACCAATACTTTTAGTCAGCTTAGCACAATTTTTTTTTGTGGAATAAAATTGGCACCTTAAAAATACTTTTAATCAACTCAATAGAAAAAGTAAAATCCTTTTGGAGATTAAAACTGACACTTTATTAGCGACTAAAATAGCACTTTTAATCCGTGGAACGCTACAAACGAAATTCGGTTCCCAGCTGTGGCTTATTAGTCTTGGCCAGGCGCAACCCATAAACCAGTCCGAATCTTAACAATTCGAGGGCAGTATGATCACCGCGAGGCACCCGCAGGTGCCCGGTAGCCGCTGGGGGCATCCTCGCCTACGGACCGGTCGAGCGGAGCGTTCTTTATGTGACAGGGCCCCTTTGAACGGCCGACGCGGCGATCTACGACTCCCCGGTGCCGTATAGCAGTCCGCTCCTCGACACCGCTCACCCGGTCTGCCTGCAGACGTCGCCGAGGACGTAAATCCGTCAATCGCTCGTCACTTGCCCGCTCGTCGAGGTGGGTACCGTTGCCCGGTGAGGTTATGTACAGGGTGTCGCGGGATAAGCGCTCGGCCCCGGGTCCAAAATAGTAGCGGGGAATGCGATTCCATGGGCGTACCGTTTTAGAGGGTTTCGAAAATTGTTAAGATCTATAACGTCCATTTCTAATTATCGATCTGGACAATGAAAACCAGACTCGCTTACCTTCAGTTTAACAAATACTTAAAATAAGACTCTTATCTGCAGGTTGTGAGCTGTGGGATTAGAATGAATGTTTATTTGTTATTCTTTCTGTGCGTGCTATGTAATATAACTTTGCACTATAAAAATAGATGCTCGTCACAAGAGATCGTTCCAAGCGCATCGGAACACAATGCAAAATGAACAGCACATTACAGTTTCCGCGCACATAATTATTTTATCAGATTATGAAGTAGAACCATCCATTTTGAGCCTGGATTATGGATGGAGTGATAGTGAGTATGTTTTTAACGTTGTTTTGGAATTTTCTTCTCTGCTTAAGTATTTAAATTATTTGACTAGGCATATTATTGTGCCACGACCCAGTTTTATTCAAGAATCCTCGTGGTCCACGCTTTACGGTTATGATTAATTAACCCAGCGGACTCGGCGCTTAGAGTTCGAGCCAGTGAAGGGTCCCACCGTCTGTGGGAACAATTAGAATCCCTTCCGCCGTCATCTACCTGCCTCTCACGAGAATAACTAATATCCCGTCATAAAACAAGATGACAGCCCTGCCTAAAACAATAGACGAACGTAAATCCCGGTCTAGACCGGGCTAATAAGCGGTGCGCCGCCTACTCGGACGGGCCGTCGTGGTGCCCGACTTTCCACAAAAACGCCACGGACGACGGGGCCGGGTAGCCGACCCCTGGGGCATGCCAGCGGGCGTCCATTCTCCGGTTGTCACCGGTGCGCGAGGCGCTCGTTTCTAGCCATCAATCTTGCCGCTATCGCCGGGCCGGATCTCGGGCGACAGAGGTGGACGTGGGGCCGTACCTGGAGCGTCGGAATTAAGGGAGGATTCCAGAAATACGTATAATTATAGCCCGTGTAAATATAATAATAATATCTTTACTACTCTACGATCTGGTAATATATCTACTTCTTGCGATTTTAAAGCAGTACATAAAAAAGAAACTAAATTGTCACTGGAGAGGGTTGTAACTAGCGACCACTACAAGATAAGACGAAAATTAACAATACTGACGTAATTGACATCTTCAAAAACTTATTTGTACTAAATTTTAATGCAATATACAGGGTGTTTCTTAATAACGTGCTAATATTTAAGGGGGTTACTCTTGGGTCTATTTTAAGAAAAAAACTACATATGAACATATGTCCTAAAAGTCTTAACTTTTGATCTACAGGGTGCTAAAGTTTTATGAAAAAACATTTTTTTATAACTTTGGTATTACCCTAGATATTTTTTCAAATTTGGTACACGCCTTCTATTCATCGAGATGCATTTTCTGATGTACACTCGACGCAAGATAAAGGTCTCCAACCTAAAACGTATGCTACTTTTAAAGGGGGCGAGCCGGTGGACTATTAGGAATTTTGGGAGGCATCAATAATTAGGGGCGCGTCATATTTTTTTTTGTGTAGGCACGTGTGTAACGACACATAACAAAAATTGCAGGCCTGAAGTATATGCATTGTAAAAAGAGTAGAGTATACAGGTTTTGAAAATATTTTGTCTTGCCATATTATTTTTCTTGTCCCTGAGAAAATTAATATTTTGAAATAAGAATTTGTGTCATATTCTGCAGAAAGTAGGTAGGTAGTTCATGAAGGCAACAAAATAAAAAAAGATTGTAAACTACAATTTTATTATAACTTATACAGTTTCGGGAGGAAAGGAAAATATTTTAAGGACGTGTTCTGGAAGTGAAAATAAGTAAATAAGTTCATGACATTATGGGTCTGGAAATGTTTCCTTTCTGAGATAGATGTCGAAAGAAATTTAAAAGCTCAGTATAACATCTTAAATCGTTTTCGAAATATTTAGAATAATAGGATTTTTTTAAATTTTACATCTATCAGAAAGGAAGTATTTCCGGGCCCATAATGTAATGAACTTATTTACTTATTTTGGCATCATTTTATAAAAAATGAAAAAACAAAACGAGTTATCACGGAAATATAATTTTTGGGGGTGAACATGAGGGTTAGTTTGCATCCATTTTAGGCTAAAAGAAAAAATATTAGTCGTTATTCATATGTATTTACCTTTTTGAGATTAACAATGGATATTGAGCATACAATAATTTAAAGAAACATACGTTTACTGACGCACGCGCATTAACAATAGCGAACGAAATAATCTTTGTCATAAGCATACGAGTTGTCCACAACTTCGGTATCATGAGTGCGACAAAGCGAACGTGATTTTTTATCTTTGTCCTGGCAGTGTCATAGGAGCTAAATAAAATTCAAAATATAAAAAGGTAAATAAATTTGTATCTGTCTAAAAAACAAACGTAAAAAAAATTCAAGGGCAACTTTTCATTATTTCAAATAATCAATCGAATAGTATA
>NW_019419456.1:2641040-2648266 GCF_000390285.2 Anoplophora glabripennis
TTAGGGATTATAATAGTAAAACAAGTAAATTTAATCTCTCTGGGATTAAAATTGTCATTTTTCTCGTGATTAAAGCAGCACTTTTTAGCTGTGGGGTATAAGAAGTGCAATAGCACATTCAGAGATTAAAATGGCATTTGCTAATAGTATAAAAAGTAAATTTAATCTCTCAGGTACTGTATTACTAGATATTACAGTAGCACTTTATATCATCAAAGTGCAAAAGGTAAATTAATCCTCTACTGATTAAAAGTGGTACTTCATTAGGAATTATAATAGTATAACAAGTAAATTTAATCTCTCTGGGATTAAAACTGTCATTTCTCTCGTGATTAAAGCAGCACTTTTTAGCTGTGGGGTATATGAAGTGCAATAGCACATTCAGAGATTAAAATGGCATTTGCTAATAGTTTATAAAGTAAATTTAATCTCTTTGGGATTACAACTGACATTTTTCGCGTGATTAAAGCAGCACTTTTTAGCTGTGGGGTATAAAAAATGCAATGCCATATTCAGAGATTAAAATGGCATTTGCTAAGAATAACAGTAGTCTTTTTTTATCTTTAAAGAATAAAAAGTATATTTAAGGCCTCAGTAAGTAAATTTAATTCTTTAGCGATTACAAATAGCACTTGACAAGGGATTACTATGGCATTTCTAACCCAGACAGCCTTGGGAAATTCATTTAGTCTATCAGTGACTAAAAGTCATACTACTCGGGATTGAAATAGTATTTTTCTCAATGAAATGAAAAAAAAAATTCTTTAGGTATTAAAATATAAGATTTCTAAGGATTAAAATAGCACTTTTAATTCAAGAAGTTCAAGAGAGTAATATTTAATCATTCTTGGATTAAATGTGACACTTGATACCGAAATAACACATTTAATCATGAACGCAAGAAGTTCTAAATGTACTTTTTGCGTTCTAAAACAGTTTCAAACAGCTTCATAAAATGCTACAAACATATTGATTAAAATAGCTCTCATCCAGGTAGCCTACAGCAGTAAATTTAGTCAGCAGGTATTAAAAGTGGCACTATTCTGGATTAACCCACCTAACACCATTTGCATTCCATGGAATGGAAAAAGTAAATTTAACTTCACTAGAGTTTGCGATAACACTTTTAATCCAATAAATTTACACAATAAATTTAATCACTAGAGGATTAAAAGTAACACTTTGCTCGTCGTAACATCACTTTTAATCAAAAGAATGTAAAAAGTAAATTCAAACCGTCGATGCACTTTTAACAGCACTTTTAATCTTCAGAGTAAAGCTAATCTTTTGGGGATTAAAGCTGATACTTTATTAGCACTTTTAATTCATGTAATGCAAGAAATAAATTTAATCCCTTAGGGATTAAATGTAGTACTTTACTAGGGATTACAATAGTACTTTTAATCAAAGAAGTTCAAGGGAGTAAAAATCGTTCACAAAGTGACATTTTACTCGGAATGTAAACAGCACTTTTAATCAAAGGAGTGCAATTAAGTGCAAAGCGTAAAAATCTTTTGAGGATTAGAATGTGTTAATTATTAAATCATCACTTATGATCAAGGGAATGCTACAAACGTAAGGATTACTATAGCACTTTTAATCCAAGGAACCCAGAGAAGTAAATTTAGTACCTCAAGGATTAAAAGTAACAAAAAATAAATTTAATTCTATAGGGACTATAAGCAGCACTTTACTATGAACTACAATAGCACTTTTTATTAAAGAAGTTCAAAGGAGGAAATTTAATCATTGAAATTAAAAGTGAGACTTTACTCGGGATTGAAACAGCACTTTAAATCAATAAAGTGCAGAAAGTAAATTTAACCCTTCGAAGATTAAACTACTAGGTACTTTTCATCAAATTAGTACAAAAACCATATTTCTTTTGAGTATTAAAAGAGACGCTTTATTAGCGATCGGGATTGAAACTGCACTTTTATTCAACGAAGTGTAAAATTGAAATTTAATCCTTCGGGGACTAAACCAATACTTTTAGTCAGCTTAGCACAATTTTTTTTTGTGGAATAAAATTGGCACCTTAAAAATACTTTTAATCAACTCAATAGAAAAAGTAAAATCCTTTTGGAGATTAAAACTGACACTTTATTAGCGACTAAAATAGCACTTTTAATCCGTGGAACGCTACAAACGAAATTCGGTTCCCAGCTGTGGCTTATTAGTCTTGGCCAGGCGCAACCCATAAACCAGTCCGAATCTTAACAATTCGAGGGCAGTATGATCACCGCGAGGCACCCGCAGGTGCCCGGTAGCCGCTGGGGGCATCCTCGCCTACGGACCGGTCGAGCGGAGCGTTCTTTATGTGACAGGGCCCCTTTGAACGGCCGACGCGGCGATCTACGACTCCCCGGTGCCGTATAGCAGTCCGCTCCTCGACACCGCTCACCCGGTCTGCCTGCAGACGTCGTCGAGGACGTAAATCCGTCAATCGCTCGTCACTTGCCCGCTCGTCGAGGTGGGTACCGTTGCCCGGTGAGGTTATGTACAGGGTGTCGCGGGATAAGCGCTCGGCCCCGGGTCCAAAATAGTAGCGGGGAATGCGATTCCATGGGCGTACCGTTTTAGAGGGTTTCGAAAATTGTTAAGATCTATAACGTCCATTTCTAATTATCGATCTGGACAATGAAAACCAGACTCGCTTACCTTCAGTTTAACAAATACTTAAAATAAGACTCTTATCTGCAGGTTGTGAGCTGTGGGATTAGAATGAATGTTTATTTGTTATTCTTTCTGTGCGTGCTATGTAATATAACTTTGCACTATAAAAATAGATGCTCGTCACAAGAGATCGTTCCAAGCGCATCGGAACACAATGCAAAATGAACAGCACATTACAGTTTCCGCGCACATAATTATTTTATCAGATTATGAAGTAGAACCATCCATTTTGAGCCTGGATTATGGATGGAGTGATAGTGAGTATGTTTTTAACGTTGTTTTGGAATTTTCTTCTCTGCTTAAGTATTTAAATTATTTGACTAGGCATATTATTGTGCCACGACCCAGTTTTATTCAAGAATCCTCGTGGTCCACGCTTTACGGTAATGATTAATTAACCCAGCGGACTCGGCGCTTAGAGTTCGAGCCAGTGAAGGGTCCCACCGTCTGTGGGAACAATTAGAATCCCTTCCGCCGTCATCTACCTGCCTCTCACGAGAATAACTAATATCCCGTCATAAAACAAGATGACAGCCCTGCCTAAAACAATAGACGAACGTAAATCCCGGTCTAGACCGGGCTAATAAGCGGTGCGCCGCCTACTCGGACGGGCCGTCGTGGTGCCCGACTTTCCACAAAAACGCCACGGACGACGGGGCCGGGTAGCCGACCCCTGGGGCATGCCAGCGGGCGTCCATTCTCCGGTTGTCACCGGTGCGCGAGGCGCTCGTTTCTAGCCATCAATCTTGCCGCTATCGCCGGGCCGGATCTCGGGCGACAGAGGTGGACGTGGGGCCGTACCTGGAGCGTCGGAATTAAGGGAGGATTCCAGAAATACGTATAATTATAGCCCGTGTAAATATAATAGTAATATCTTTACTACTCTACAGTCTGGTAATATATGGGACAATCCACGTCAAATCGATCAAGCCTGTGCCCAAAATTTGAGATGATGGTTTTCCGCTTAAAAAATTCGTCTTTCCAAGTACTTTAAGATGCTAATTGGCAGAATTGAACAATCTAAGATGGCGGACATAATATGGCGCCTAGAATTATGAGAAAAATAAAGAATCGTCCGATAAACTTCTCACAGTAATCAGATTAACCACAAATTCATACCCAAATAGTCTGAACAGGTGCCCTTGACTATCATATAGTGACTTGTAAGGCTAAAAAGCCTGAAATCGTCATTCAAAAGGAAGTGAACTGTGGATTTCAACCCATAAACTTTATCTGAACTGATATTTCTCATGTGTTTCAGGTCGCTGGAAAGTGACGTTGAGTTTGTTTGATGGTATAATATCATATATCGATTCTAACCTCAAAAATATTTGAAAAATCTCGATTTTTCGTTGATATAGCGAGTTAAACCTCAAATAAATAGGCAATTTTCATATTTTTGGGGTCGCTGAAATGTGATAATGTGAGTTTTTTTGATGGTATCATATCATACACTGATCCGAACCTCAAAAGTATTTGAGAAATCTGGTTGTTGATATAGCTAGCTAAACTTTAAAAGAATAGACAATTTTCATGTTTCTATGGTCACTAAAATGTGAAATGGAGACGATTCAATATTGTGGTGTTTTTTTCCAGTTAATTATTTGGCAAGAAAGCAATTTTTCTAATCTATAGTCAAATAAATGTCATCTAGAATAGCTTTTCATTCTAACGGCACCTACAAAATTAAATTTTACTTTAAAAAAATATATATATGAACAATAAATACCTTTTAATACTTTCATGAGAATGCAATCTTTAATTCTAAAATTATTTATTTGGACAATCCATGAGCATAATACTACAGACAAAATAGCTATCGCCACAGACCGCTCCTGGAATAGGCCAGCAGTTTTAAATTTCCGAATTGCCGGTAGAGTACACCACCAGCAGAATTTTAGGAAGAATCAAATACAGCGGCCCGCATACCTAAGCGTATCCTAGCAACGTATAAACAAGACTTTGGTAATGTTGCCAGGCGTACTTACGGATTTCTNTGTCTTGCCATATTATTTTTCTTGTCCCTGAGAAAATTAATATTTTGAAATAAGAATTTGTGTCATATTCTGCAGAAAGTAGGTAGGTAGTTCATGAAGGCAACAAAATAAAAAAAGATTGTAAACTACAATTTTATTATAACTTATACAGTTTCGGGAGGAAAGGAAAATATTTTAAGGACGTGTTCTGGAAGTGAAAATAAGTAAATAAGTTCATGACATTATGGGTCTGGAAATGTTTCCTTTCTGAGATAGATGTCGAAAGAAATTTAAAAGCTCAGTATAACATCTTAAATCGTTTTCGAAATATTTAGAATAATAGGATTTTTTTAAATTTTACATCTATCAGAAAGGAAGTATTTCCGGGCCCATAATGTAATGAACTTATTTACTTTATATAAACAATGAAAAAACAAAACAGTCTAATAATATGTCCAACCACCATCCGAAACAATAATGGCTTGTAATCTGTTTGGCATTGATGTAACAAGGCGTCGTATAGTATATAATTCACGTCTATAGCGTTCCAAATATTTTGTATACGTTCCCTGAGCGTATCTCTATTTGGTGGAATATCATCATACTGTTCATTCAACTGACGCATTACATAAGCCCATAAATGTTTTTCTTATAAGGAGTAATTTCCATTTTGTTTCATTCCAAAATATTGATTAGAACCCGAGTTATCACGGAAACATTTTTGGGGGTGAACATGAGGGTTAGTTTGCATCCGTTTAAATCCGTTTTAGGATAAAAGAAAAAATATTAGTCCTTATTAATATATATTTACGTTTTTGAGATAAACCATGGATATTGAGCATACAATAATTTAAAGAAACACACGTTTACTGACGCACGCGCATTGACAATAGCGAACGAAATAATCTATCTAGCATACGAGTTGTCCACAACTTCGGTACCATGAGTGCGACAAAGCCAACGTGATTTTTTATCTTTGTCCTGGCGGTATCGTAGGAGCTAAATAAAATTCAAAATATAAAAAGGTAAATAAATTTGTATCTGTCTACAAAACAAACGTAAAAAAAATCGAAGGCAACCTTTCATTATTTTAAATAATCAATCAAATAGTATAGAAAAAAAATTGTTTTAGTTTTGTTACATCATTAAAATTAACGATTAAAAATTTGAAATTGTTATAACTTTCTTATTAAAAATTAAAAATTATATCTATTTCTCTGAAAAGAAAACTTACATTTTTTAGAGTAGATTGAAAAAAAAAAATACAAAATTCATTCATTTTTCTGCTTGTTATGATTTTTTTAAATTTCTGAAATCTTCAATTAACTTCCAGCGTTCCTAACCTGTTAATTTTAATACTACAAGAAAAAGTCAAGAGGTCATTTTTATGTAGAATTGTATGCTTTACAACTTTTATAAGAAACTTCAACTGATTTCATTGTTATACAGTGTTCATTAATAGCGTACAGAAAAAACAGAGGCCCATTCTGTGGCTAAAATTAAGTAAATTTTGTTACACACACGTAGGCTCTTAAGGCCGCCGTTTCCGAGCTGCAGGGTTTTAAAAATTAAAAAAAATTAAAATTTTTAATTTACTTAAGTCCATTCAATCTATCTACATATTCGTAAGTAGGTAGTAAACGTTTCGCAAGATTTATTAACTAGGATGAATCGATTTTTCTATTGTAAAGTAAATGCAACTAGAAACAAGATAATAAAAAATGCATACGGGGTCAAGAGTTTGCCGATTAGTCCCATTTTAAAAATGCCAATCTACAAGGAAAGAATTTTTGCACAAAACTCGTAAAATGTCAGATGTGACGGTAAAATATTGCCACACGAGTTTAATGGGAACGCCCCATATAGACAAGCGGTTAAACCGTAATATTTCAAACAAAATACGATTTAGATTGGAAACCTTTATCTTGCGTCGAGTGTACAAACAATTTTATTATTTTTGCCAGTGGCGTCTGTACAGGTTTTGTATTGAATATTTTTGAAGAAAAATATGTTACGCCGCTGCTTCTTCTTCAAGTAAAAATTATTTTATTTTTGAAATCCTCATTCCTTTCTGAGCAAATGTGGTATCTTGAATTTTTTTCGTTTGACGTACAGTTTTCGCATAAAAAAATAAAATTCATTTATTTCTACGCTGTTATGAAATAAGAATTAAAAACGATTTAGTAGGTAAAACGCATATTTTGTTTTGCAAACATAAACGGTTTTAACAGTGCCCACCCTGAAATTTTCAGAAGAATAAACAAAAATTTGTGTATATATTTATCAAAGTGATTTGACAATTCTTATAAAATTAAATCTAAAATGCGTTACCTCCTTTGAAACTCCCCCTACCAAATTTTAAAATTATATTTTAATCATGATCTCGGCAGCAACCAACATAACATTCGGGCTAGCCCGTGGCCGCTGAATTAAACAACGCCGTACCCCAACCATACCTTGCATGCTTATACGCACCTAGGACTAGACAGTAATCGGAAACGTAAGTCCATCACTAATTTAGAATATTTGGCCCAAGTCGGGCGAGCCCGCACACCGCACACAGCTCGCATATAC
>NW_019419456.1:2648321-2655857 GCF_000390285.2 Anoplophora glabripennis
TATCTCTTTAATTACATAATTGAAAGCATTAAATTTATTTAGCAGTTATTATTTGGTAACAAAGCCACCGCTGGAACTGCCGCCTATTAGCAAGTTGAAGAGTTACCACGCTAAATTTTATAGCTGGAAGCCGGCTAAGGAGACCCTGCTTCCATTTCGGGTTGCCAATTTCCAGCATTAAGTAGCAGTCTGTAGCGATACGCTATATTGTCTGTGATAATACTGCCAATTTATTTGTAAACACTATAGTCAAACATCTTATATAATCTCCTTCAATTTTTCCCTCCTATCTGGGAATATTTATAGAACTAGAAACAAAAATAGTTCATTAAAATGTAAACAAATTAACTGAAAGAATATATTAAGGATGATAAATATAGATTCAGAATTATCAAGGAAAAAAAACAAGTTTAAAAACGAAAATTTTCAAGCATTAAACTAAAATCAAATTTATTAAACAAAAAAAAATAAGATTTCATTTTAAAAAATGGATATTCCAAGTACTAAGACCGTTTGCTAACTAATTTTCTTTTAGCTTGTCTTTTGATCTTGTCTGAGGATGCTCTGCAACATTTGATATTTGCTGATGTTAAAAATTCTTTTTCTATGAGCTAACAGTAAATTAAAATTTAATATTGAATTTTTTTAGACAGTCAAAAATAATAGGAGAACATAATAAATTAATTACCAACTGCTTTGCCGCTTCTTCATCAAATAAAACTTTTCGAATTCCAATAAATCAGCAATATTGTTTAGTGGCAGAAAAGTCTTTATTTTTGTATCATCCATCATTTTTAATTTTAGAGCCAGTTTCTAAGGCATTTAATCGCAACATAACCATACGAAGTGTGGCATGAATTTCATTTAGTTTTATAATGAAAAGCTATTCTAGATGACATTTATTTGACTATAGATTAGAAAAATTGCTTTCTTGCCAAATAATTAACAGGAAAAAAAACACCACAATATCGAAACTGAAAATTGTCTATTCTTTTGAGGTTTAGCTCACTATATCAACGAAAAATCGAGATTTTTTAAATATTTTTGAGGTTATAATCGATATATGATATTATACCATCAAACAAACTCAACGTCATGTTCCAGCGATCTGAAAAACATGAGAAATATCTGTTCAGATAAGGTTTATGAGTGAAATCGTCAGTTCACTTCCCTTTGAATTACGATTTCAGGCTTTTTAGCCTATTATGAAATTCGCCATCTTGAATTTTAAAAAAATAGCTCCATACTCATGTCCAACGATGTCAAGGGCACCTTGACACCAATTTATGGTTAATCTGATTACTGTGAGAAGTTTATCGGACGATTCTTTATTTTTCTCAAATAATTATATCAAAATTATTCTGTTTTTTGAATAATTTTGATATTTTCAGTAAATCGTGTGCTCTGAAAATACCTACTTATGATGTAAAGAACATAAAAGACAATAAGAACATAAAAGTAAGTATATATACATACAGAAAACAATTTGCATATCGCAATATCAGCTGAAAATACAACGCCTTAATGCCCATCCGACTATCTCTACTAAAAATAGTCGTTCTGTAATATTGCGGGACGCAGAGGGGTGAGAGGAGAACCGGGTTGTTAATAAGGCCTCAGTCTTACCTGGCTTATCGGTAAGGATCGGGTAAAAAGCAGCAGGTGACAAATACATGGGCTAACTATCTGCGCCTGCCTTGTAAATGATCTAAATTCTTCAGCTTAGCAGGCCTTGGCCGCCCGTACCAGAGACGTCCAATACTGTTAAAGGGGAATTATAGATTTGTCAAATTTAATTCTTTTTGTCGCTTTCAGAACGAAATTTCTACCACAAACTATTATTTTTTAATTCAAATAATAGTTTTCTGAAAAAAATAATCAATATTTACATTCTGGGGCAATATGACACTTTGTATGACTGTAGTTATATGATTTACGACTATAGAGTTGTTACATACGCGGAGGCTTTTGAAAATACACAATGAAAACAGGTGTCATTGCCACTAAATAAAGTTAAAATTGCCATATTATCAAAATAAGGGGAATATGATTTTATGATAAATTGAAAGGTAATCCAGTGTATTTACCTCTTGCCAGTTTATGGAGTCAAAATGTACTCGATTGATTCGATTATCTTATGTTGCTGCAGACCAAGGCTCAGGTTCTTCGGTGAGGAAAGGCAGGAAGAAAAGGAATTTCTATTTTTTACTACCTGCTTTATTAGCGTCTAGGTCTCCCTATGACTTTATGTCATACATTTCCACTACTAACTTATTTAATGTATATACATTACTTATTAAAAATATATACTTAACAATCTTAATAATTAATTATGGAAAAGGTGTTCCATAACCGACATACATTTTGTTGTGCCACTGATCCATATTACCCCATTTTATATAAACATTGTTTTTTGTGGTTTGTATTTGGACTTTTTGGGTTAGTGTTACATGACTTTTACACATTGATTTATATTTTTCCATTTTAAGTTCGTTTCGGGACTTGTAACCAATGTTTGTTGTTTTGGCTGTTATTGTGTTATTTTTTATATGAATTTATATGATTGATCCATATTCCCCCATTTTATCTAGAGTTCGCCTCAACTTTTTGTTGTTTGATTGTTTTTTTACGTCACTTTTACAATTTTAAGCACTATTTTCCATATTCCTCCCAAATTTTGTATAAAGTTCGTTCTGTAAGGTTTGTAGTTCGACTGTTCCATTGTTCTGGTAGCCTCTTGCATTAATATGAAGTTTCTCTGCTGATCCATATTTCCTCATTTTTCATAAAATTCGTTTTTTGTTATTAGCCTGTTTTTTTTGCTGCTTTATCAATCTGTTACGTTGTTTTTACGATTTTTTGAACTATAAAGTTCGTTTTCTGTGATTTATAGCCCAACTCTTTTGTTCTGACTGTCTCCTGTTCTGTCTCCTCCTAATTTTACGATTTTTCTCCATTGAACCATATTTCCCCACTAATCTATATTTCCCGACTTTATATGAATTATTGTTCGTTGTTGTCGTTAATTTTATATATAATTTTTATGGACTGATCCAATTCTCCCATTTTATACAAAGTTCGTTTCCTGTGGTTTGTGGTCCAACTATTTTGTACTTTAGCTGTAGGTATATTGCGTTATTTCTACAATTTTCCTCCACTGATCCATATTCCCCCATTTTCTGTGGTATGTAGATAAACTTCTTTGTTATTTTATTTTACGATTCTCATCTCATTTGACTCATATTCTCCTACTGATCTAATCAACTTCTATTACGTCATTTTTATGTTTTTCCGCATTGATCCATATTCTTCCCCCATTTTCTAAAAATATGTTTTCAATGGTTTGTAACCGAATTTTTTTGATTTGCTTATTGCATTATTGTTACATGTGATTTTTTAAACACTGATCGAAATTATTCCAGTTTAATTCGTGTTCTGTGGTTTGTAGCTCAATTTTTGTGTCGCATTCCTGTATGTTGTTCTGATCCCTGACCCATATTTCCCCATTTTATAAGAGTAGTATATTACATTATGTTTACAAATAGTTTTTATGCACCATTTATTCCCCATTTTATACAAAGTTCGTTTTCTGTGGCTTGTCTTAAACTTTTTTATTATTTTGGGTTTATTTTACGATTTTTCCGACCTGGACAATATTCCTCCACTGATCATATTCCCCCATTTTACGTAAAGCTTTTTTTCTATGGTTTGTAGATCAAGCTGTTTGTTGTTTTAGGCGTATATTGCTCTACTTTTACAATCTTTCCCTGCTGACCCATATTCCTCCACTGATCCATACTCCTCCATTTTATATAAAGACCTTTTTCTGTGGTTTATACATCAAATTTTTTGTTGTTTCTGCTGTGTATTTTACATACAATTTTTACCCGCTGATCCATTACCCCCCATTTCGTTTTCTGTTCTGTGGTTTGTAGCCTAACTTTTTGTTGTTTTTTCGATCTATCCGGTTATTTTTATGATTTTTTTCCATTGATCCATATTCCCCCATTTTATCTAAAGTTCACCTCAACTTTTTTGCCGTTTGATTGTTTTTTTACGTCACTTTTACAATTTTAAGCACTATTTTCCATATTCCCCCCAAATTTTATATAAAGTTCGTTCTGTAAGGTTTGTAATTCAACTGTTCCATTGATTTTTCATAAAATTCGGTTTTTGTTATTTGTATCCCGTTTTTTGTTGCTTTATTAATCTGTTGTGTTGTTTTTAGAATTTTTTGAATTATAAAATTCGTTTTCTGTGGTTTATATCCCAACTCATTTGTTCTGACTGTCTCCTGTCCTGCCTACTCATAATTTTACGATTTTTCTCCATTGAACCATATTTTCCCACTAATCTATATTTCCCAACTTTATATGTATTGTTCGTTGTTGTCGTTAATTTTATATATAATTTTTATGCACTGATCCAATTCTCCCATTTTATACAAAGTTAGTTCGTTTTCTGTGGCTTGTAGTCCAACTATTTTGTATTTTAGCTGTATATTGCGTCATTTCTACAATTTTCCTCCACTGATCCATATTCCCCCATTTTTGTGGTATGTAGATAAATTTCTTTGTTGTTTTATTTTACGATTTTCTCCACCCGACCCATATTCTCCTACTGATATACAACTTCAACTTCATTGGTTGTTCTAACTGTCTATTACGTCATTTTTACGTTTTTCCGCATTGATTCGTCCCCCATTTTTTATAAAATATGTTTTGTATGGTTTGTAACTCAATTGTTTCGAATTGGTTACCTATTACATTATTTTTACATGTGATTTTTTACTTATTTTATTTTAGGTGTATATTGCTCTACTTTTACAATCTTTCCCTGCCGACCATATTCCTCCACTGAACCATATTCCCCCATTTTATATAAAGATCTTTTTCTATGGTTTATGCATAAAAATTTTTGTTGTTTTCGCTGTGTATTTTCCATACAATTTTTACCCTCTGATCCATATTCCCTCCCATTTCGTTTTCTGTGGTTTGTAGCCTGACTTTTTGTTGTCCATATTTAAAATCATAACGTGTTTGTTGGGTATCAAATACAGTTCCTTTTTTTATTTCGACGGTGTGTATAAATCGCTTTTCTCTTGCGCTTTTGGCCACCCTTTCTGCGCGCATGCAATTCAAAAAATTTATATCGCCGGGCCCAACCAAGGTGTCCCCTAATTAGAAGAGCGTTCCCTGGGCCCGCCACCCAATTAATCTACCATTTCCCATCGCACCGTTCCCAATTATGTTTTATTACCGCCCCGCGCGCCTCCCCGCCCCGCTCACGGCCCAGAAATTCGTGGCATTCCCCAGATAACACCCGGAGAAGTCGAATTCCAATACGGTAGCCTTATCTGGGCATTGTATCGCTATCAATACACTGTTCCTCCGGACAGGGAACATCTATTAGAGAGCACGTATCGGGACGGAGACGATTGGAGGATACGCCTTGACAAAGTGGCCCGTTTTAATTGCGTTATTCAATTGTCTAAAAATTTTTGATAAGCCATTAGTTTCGGGTGGACGCGATTGTGTAATCTCTTGTTTATTTATACCATTCGGAGGCAGGCGTGACACTGTCGGCCGCACGAACGCGGGGTCGACAAACCTTGTTCGAACTAATGAAGACGCGGACACTATTCGATCTCTTTTCGGTCTACGGCGCTTGAAAAGGCATTATTTGTGTTTAATATACAGGGTATTTTTGAAATATGTGCGTTCCTTGAAAAGGGCGATAGAGCGCACGAAAATGAGCAACTTTTATTAAGGAACTGATGGTGTAACACATTACGTTTTAAAATAAAAAAAAATACATTAAGGTTTAAACAAATTTAAAACTGTCTCTCTTGCGGCAGCCAGTTGTACCTTTGATATCGAAGTTGCCGCGCGCCGCAGTGTGGAAATGCTGATGGCGGTTTTGACGGTTTAAATTTTGAATTTGACAAAACTGAACTGCTTGGGCATCAACCTATTCTCTCAATAAGGTTACTCGATAATTTAAACTTGGTTTATTATAATTTAATTGATAAAATTCGCTTGTATAGTTGTTACGATCTCAATTGGAACCGTATAAAAACATTTAACTCATAAATTTTACGGAATCCATTGACGTCCAGAAAAATTTAGCCCTGTCTCGTTTAGATATACTATATTCCGAGCTATATTACAAAATAATTACCATACGATTGTCAAGTTTTTATGTTTAAAATCGCATTGTAATAAAGCATGCCGTAAAGTATCTAAAGATTTATAATTATAATCAGGATAATCACTTAATTTATTTCGAATTATGTTTAAAATAGGAACTTTATTTTCTTTATATACATTATAAATTGTGCGCCGCATTACATCTGGTAAAATTGTCAATTTCCTTTAATTTTATATTTTTCCATTTCCTCTTTGTACCATGATCAATCCTTCTTTAATTGCGCGATAAATTGTCGTTTTTGATATCTTAGTTAATTCAATAATCCGTTTCCTAATTTTTTTCACATTGTTCACTATTTTCAATTTTCAAACATTCATTTATATTTAATATAATACGTTGCTTATTTACGTGTAAATCTTTGTTTTTAAACTCTGAGCTTGTTTCGACAAAAACCGGTTCCACTATTTGGGAATTTACCCGAGTTATTTCGTTATCCTCCGCTTCAAAGTCTCCAAAAACCACGCTAAATTACTAGATAATTACATATAACATTTATTTTAATAACTTTTACCCTTTACTGGTTACGATATGAACTAATAAATAATAATACGTATTATACCAACAACATACCCAGCCAAGCAATGCTCTGCAGTCTGCACTGCACTGGCAAAGCTAAGTGAACCCGTGTACCATACAAAAAAATTATTTACGACCTGGTGGACCAATACAAGTTTGCTTTGATGACCAGCGCGTCGCTGTCAATTCTACATCAGGCGGACTAGTGTACCCTGAGGGGTTATTTCTTTACTCATCTATCTACCGCTATGACCAGTATCATAACGGTGTTAACTGACAAAAGAGTTTACTATTAACTTCTCGAAAGGGAGTTTATAATTATCATTACACTTTAATTAATACATGGGAACTTAGAAATGTTGTACGTTCAGAGAATGAATACCAGACACTTACCGTATGTCGCTCATGTACAAGGTAATCCAGTGGTTGGTTGTATAGGGTGACACTTAAGTTGGACGAACAAGAAATAAACAGCAAAACTTCCATGAAGGGTTTTAATAACAATAAAAACAAAACAAACAAACAAAATAACGACACAACGGGCTTGAACAACATTATTAATTAATTTATTGACACGCGACAGCGTACCGAGATTCAGGGAATGCGCGATGACTTTATCCATTATTAAATTAACCCGAGATTCTAAAACTAAGTGGGCTGCTCAATGTGGAACCCAAGGAAAAACTGCCTTTTTTTCGAGATCTCTCCTGAATTCGACACCTCGCTTCGACACGCCCATTTCTTGGGTCCAGACGTTTCTGTTCTTATCTTACTGGTGGGAACCCTGAATATCGGGACGCTTTGGCATAA
>NW_019419456.1:2656578-2670085 GCF_000390285.2 Anoplophora glabripennis
AAAAAAAAGCGTTTGTAAAACATGCGTTTGCTGTTATTCTAACCCCACATTTTAAGAATTATTTTCACGTACTTATAAATAAAAGTAAACAATTTTATATGTAGGACTAAGCAAGTAAATGTTATAAGAATATTTACATGTGGAATTATATATAAAAAAGTTAGTATTTTCGTAGATTTCAGTACCTAAAACCTTGATGGTTTGATCGTTTTTTGCACCTGTTTATTCGTTTTACTGCGGCGTCTTTGAAAATACCCAGATGGCATGACAGAACATTCCTATTATTTGATAAGCTTTAGATTATTCAGTTATTAAATGTTTGAAATTATTTGTCTTTGCAGAAAACACTATTTAAAGAATATGGGGCCCTTAAGATTTACATGTTCCAATTGACATCGTAACAACTATAACAGTAGTTTGGTTTACTCAGGTTTAGACTTTTTTCATAAATATGATGGAATGAAAAATAAAAAATAAAAAATAAAAAATAAAAGGGGAAAAAAGTAAGAGGAAAAAGAAGCATGATATCTACACACATTAGAAATAACGTATTTTTTACATTTATTCTGCTGAACTGTAATTACCTTTACATTATAACAATTTTTACTGTGAAAGAAAACCACATTGAATTTATTTCATGAATTATATATCTAGATACCATCTTCTTAATATTTAGAACTGTTAAATTGGACAAAAGACACTTCAAATTTCGGTAAGTACCTGTTATTTTTAGAGCTGTTTCAGAATTCTTCATTTTCTGGTTTTATGGTATTTGCGACAGGAACAATTATTTAGAATTTTATAAAATACATTGTTTGTATTTTAGAGCCCTAAGGATGGTGTAAAATAACACCGAAACGTTGGCAATGATTTAAAATATAGTGTTCTTTTATTTACTGATCTTTATCCCACTAAAACCTTGACATAGTTTAAATTTGGTTTTCGAAAATGCTGAAATTTATTTAATCTCGTTTAAAATTAATTGTTTCTTCACTGTCATCTTTGCACATTTGAGTATCCTGTGTTTCGTTATAAGGTGGATAAAATTATTATAATTCATTGTTATCGTCATTAGTAGTTGGTGCTTTTTTTATAATGAATGATACAGTAGTGATACTAATTTAATGTGAACGTAGACAAAATGCTGCAGCCGCAGAAAAAATGTACGCGGATCATCTTTCTCTGTGTGATACTCATTCAAAGAGTACATGATATTCGTGAATTAGAGCTGCATATTGTGACGTCATGTGAGAGTGGACGTATCATTCCCTCTCAACACCAACAATTAAGTAAGTAAGGTCCTATTGATCCATTATTTTACTTTTCTACGTCTTAAGGTGTAGTGTAATATGGGATTAATTAATGCTTAAAAAACATTTCTAGGTTTGTAAAAACCATTTATATACAGAGTGTAGTGAAAAGAATGGTAAGCCTTTCGCTCAAGCTTAATAATTTATAACGATTGCGATTTTACGAACTTAAAAGTGTGCCTGTTCTTTACTGCCAGCAACTCCCCTCGTCCAATCGATAGAAGGAAGTAAAAACAAAGGAAGAAATCTTAATTTCGCCCGCCCGTATCTCGGGCCCGCATCATGCATATCATCTGGTCAAGTGGGCCGCGACTGCTCAAATAAAACTTTCAGATGAGCGGGATCCGTTCGGTCCGCACTTCGTCAGCGACTAACCTGCCCTTCGACCTTCGAAACGAACTTTTTTCTTTTTCAAGATCGCACACTACGGTTTCATGAGTAACACGCGTAACTAAAACGCAATTTCGAAGGCTTATTTTGTGCGTTCAGGCACCAAAAAACAATATTTCCGATGCGTGTTTATAGATTAAGTACCGTTGAGGACTAGTTTCCAAGTTTTAATGCAGAATAAGCACGATGACAATCGCAAATATCAACATTTACTAATGTTAGAGGAAAGATCAGGGTCAGTCGAGGGCGATCGCGACTATCGCGGCACAAATCAAACAATAACGGCCGGTCGGGACGTTGCATTAGCTTTATTAAAACAACCGAAGTCTCTTCTACGAGTCGCTGAGGCGGAACATGATTTTATTGCGTCCTCCCAGTGTGGTCCTTATTTTACTTATGCATACCGGCTCGCCACGCGTAATTTAACATATGACAAACGGCATGTGGGCCTCGGTTGTCGGATATGGGCCGTTTGGGGCATGGATTCGGATTTATGTCGCTGTAAGCCGTTCGGTAATCAGGTCCGCGACAGTTTGAAAAAGATGAACAGCAGTTTCAGGAACACAACTGTGAACAAAATAACAGAAGCGTTTTCGCTAAGAGAATCTGAAAATGGAATAAAAACGAATGTTTGCGTAAACAAGGACATCGAGAATAAAGAGAAAACAGAATAAAGAGTTTACTTATCGGAAACGTGGTTGAAGAAGTTTATTTCAGTAGTTTTTATAAAGAGTGGAATAAAAACGAACATTCTTTGAAAGAACAAAATCAAGAACGTAATAAAGAAGCAAGTTTGTGCCGAAAATAATGCTGGGAAGAATTTTAGGAAGATAAAGAAGAACAAAACCGGAACCGTTCTCTAACGAACATAGGAACCTTGTCATTTAGCTTTGTTCTAAGGGCAAATTGTTGAATTGCACTAGCAAAACTAAGAACGTTTCTATAGAGAACAAAATGTAGAACAAGATACCGACGAAGGTTCATGCAAGAAACAGAGTCAAACACAGAATGAAAACGGAACAGGGATCATTTTCGCTGAGATTAAAACATGCTTGTTTCTATCTTGGTAACATTCTTCTTAATTTTTGTTCTTGACGTTTGATCTTTAGCAGAACTTTCTTCCTTATTTCTTTCTTGATTGTATTCTTTAGTACAACTTTATTTATTTGTTCTTAATTTTAAGCTAACTTCCGAAAACGGATCAGAGAACATTCTCGTTAAGATCAAAAATTTCGATAGAAACATTATTTTGTTTTTGTCATTGTTGTTTAGCAGATATATTTATTTCCTCACTTTCTTTTTTAGGATAACGTTTTTCTTTACTTCGTTCTTAACTTTAACCTAACTTCCGAGATCGGAGCAGAGATCATTCTCGCTAAGATCAAAACTTGCGTATTTCTTTCTTGATTGGAATATTCTTTAATTTTGTTCTTGTCTTTGTTCTTTAGTAGACCGATCATCTATATTTATTTATTGACTTTGTTCTTTATTTAATTTTAACTTTAACTTAATTTGTAAGAAGGTAACAAGAAAAATTCTTGCTGAGATCAAAATTTACCTGATTTGCTGTCGATTGGAACAATATTTTTCATTTTGTTCTTTTTTCATTTTTAACTTTAGCTTAACTTCCGAGGATGGAATAGAGTAGAGTTTCTCTCTGAGATCTAAACTTATTTTGTTTTCGATGAGAACATTCTTCTTAATTTTGATTTTGACTTTGTTATTTAATAGAACGGTTTTCTAGTTTTATTTCTTGACTTTGTTCTTTAGTATAACGTTCTTCTTTATTTCATTCTTAACTTTCACCTAACTTCCTAGAATGCAGAGCTGGGTAATTCCTGGTGAAAAAGTAATTAGCAATTACAATTCCCTTTTTTTTTCTGTAATTGTAATTGTATTTAAGTACTTTTTTTATTAAAGTAATTTGGAATTGTAATTGCAGCAAAATTGTTATAGGAATTGTAATTTGTAATTATATTATTTGAACTATCGAATTACAAATTACTTCTATAAGTACAAATACTTTTTCCAATTACAATTACTTTTTCTAATAATTATAATTACTTTTAAGATCATGCGTATTGCGTAATTGCGTACAGACTTGCAGACTTCTATTATTTCATTTGAGGAAAGCCTTGTGCCGCGTGAACAATAAAAAGTGATTTGGTGAATTAACCTCAGAATTAACAGAGTACATTTTATTTTATTATAATTATTATTAATTTAGAAAATATACGAAGTAAAAATATGTTGTCTATAGCATCAAGTTTTATAAAAATATATATTATGTATCTATGTGTTACTGCTCTTATTTTGAGTTGAGAAAACTTCTGGTTCGGTTACTCAGCCTTTCACTCGTACTTGTTCGATTCGTAATTTTTTTAATAATAATTATTGCTTTCCAGTCTACCCAAAACTACTGTATTCTATATTTTGCAAATGTACTAACAACCAAAAAAAAGAGCATCGGGTTGAATTAATTACCTGACCAATAATATAAAATTATAGTATGAACTGAACTAGTTTAAATTATTAGATTAGGAATAAAAATATAAAAATTCTATATTAGAAAATGAATAAGAATAATCTTTTCATTTTAGTATCAATTCTAATAAATAATAAAACGCAATATTACACAACACTTTTAATTTAAATTTTTAACTTAACTTTTTCCTTTTTCTCTGTTTGGTCACTATAATTTACTTTATCATAAAAGTAATTAGAAAAGTAATTAGAAAAGTAATTGCTAAATCCATTTTTCATGTAACTGTAATTAAATTAATATAATTCCTTTTTTAAAGAATATACTTTGTAATTGTAATTAGTTCCTTTTTTTTAAAAGTAATTTGTAATTGTAACTATTTTTAAATTACAAGTAATTACCCAGCTCTGCTAGAATGGAACAAAAAATATTCTCGCTAAGGTCAAAACTTTTTCATTCTCGATAGAAACGTTCTTTTCAATTTTGGTTTTGCCATTGTTCTTTAGCAGTACGTTCTTCTATAATTGTTTCTTCACATTGTTCTTTAGGATAACGTTCTTCTTTACTTCGTTTTTAACTTTAACCCAACTTCCGAGATCGGAACAGAGAACATTCTCGCCAAGATTAAAATTTGCGTGTTTCTTTCTTGATTGGAATATTCTTTAATTTTGTTCATGCCTTTGTTGTTTAGTCGACCGTTTATCTACATTTATTTCTTAACTTTGTTCTTTAGTATAATGTTCTTTGTTTCGTTTTAACTTTAACCTAACGTCTAAGAAGGTAACAAGAAACAATCTCCTCAAGATCAAAACTTGCGGGTTTTGCTCTCGATTGAAACAGTCTTTTTTATTTTGTTCTTGACTTTGTTCTTTAGTATAACGTTCTTCTTTATTTCGTTCTTAATTTTAACCCAACTTCCGAGATCGGAACAGACAACATTCTCGTTAAGATCAAAACTTGCGTGTTTCTTTCTTGATTGGAATATTCTTTAATTTTGTTCATGCCTTTGTTGTTTAATCGACCGTTCATCTATATGTATTTCTTAACTTTGTTCTTTAGTATAATGTTCTTTGTTTCGTTTTAACTTTAACCTAACTTCTAAGAAGGAAACAAGAAACAGTCTCCTCAAGATCAAAACTTGCGGGTTTTGCTCTCGATTCGAACAATCTTTTTTATTTTGTTCTTGACTTTGTTCTTTAGTATAACGTTCTTCTTTATTTCGTTTTTAATTTTAACCCAACTTCCGAGATCGGAACAGAGAACATTCTCACTAAGATCAAAACTTGCGTGTTTCCTTCTTGATTGTAATATTCTTATATTTTGTTCTTGCCTTTTTTCTTTAATCGACCGTTCATCTATATGTATTTCTTAATTTTGTTCTTTGTTTCGTTTTAACTTTAAACTAACCTCTAAGAAGGAAACAAGAAACAATCTCCTCAAGATCAAAACTTACGGGTTTTGCTCTCGATTGGAACAATCTTTTTTATTTTGTTCTTGACTTTGTCCTTTAGTATAACGTTCTTCTTTATTTCGTTCTCAACTTTAACCCAACTTCCGAGATCGGAACAGAGAACATTCTCGCTAAAATCAAAACTTGCGTGTTTCCTTCTTGATTGGAATATTCTTTAATTTTGTTCTTGCCTTTGTTCTTTAGTAGACCGTTCATGTATATTTATTTCTTAACTTTGCTCTTTAGTATAATGTTCTTTGTTTCGTTTTAACTTTAACCTAACTTCTAAGAAGGAAACAAGAAACAATCTCCTCAAGATCAAAACTTGCGAGTTTTGCTTTCGATTGGAACAGTATTTTTTATTTTGTTATTGACTTTCTTCTTTAGCAGAACGTTCTTCTATATTTGTTTCTTCACTTTGTTTTTTAGGATAACGTTCTTCTTTACTCCGTTTTTAACTTTAACTTAACTTCCTACATCGGAACAGAGAACATTCTCGCTGAGATCAAAACTTGCGTATTTCTTTCTTGATTGGAATATTCTTTAATTTTGGTCTTGTCTTTGT
Source organism: Anoplophora glabripennis (assembly GCF_000390285.2). NCBI lineage: Eukaryota > Metazoa > Arthropoda > Insecta > Coleoptera > Cerambycidae > Anoplophora > Anoplophora glabripennis. Next base: position 2,662,776 of record NW_019419456.1, read on the forward strand.
CCTTTAGTAGACCGTTAATCTATATTTCTTGACTTTGTGCTTTAGTATAATGTTCTTTATTTCGTTTTAACTTTAATCTAACTTGTAAGAATGAAACAAAAAAACTCTCACTAAAATGAAAACTTACGTGTTTTGCTAGCGATTGGAGCAATCTTTTTTATTTTGTTCTTGATTTTGTTCTTTAGTATAACATTCTTCTTTATTTCATTATTAACTTTCACTTAACTTCATTCTCTCAAAACTTACGTGTTTTGTTCTCAATTGGAACATTTTCTTAATTTTATTCTTGCCTTTGTTCCTTAGAAAACCGTTTTTCTATATTTATTCTTGACTTTGTTCTTTAGTATAACTTTCTTATTTATTTCGTTTTTAACTTAAGCTGAGAACGAGAGAACTTACGAGAACGAAAAAGGAATATTATTGCTAAATTTAACCCGCGTGTTTAGTTCTCGATTTGCAACATTTTTTTAAATTTTATCATGTCTTTGTTCTTTAGCAGACCATTCTTTTACATTTATTTCTCGATATTGTTCGTACTTTTAACCTAACTTCACATATTCTAGTTGAGATTAAAACTTCGTTTTCGAGTGGAACATTCTTTTATTTTTGTTCTTGCCTTTGTTCCTTAGTAAACCGTTCTTTAATATTATTTTCTTGACTGTTGTTTAATATAATGTTCTTTATTCTGGTCTTACCTTTAACCTAACTTGTGAGAAGGAAACAAGTAATATTCTTGCTGAGATCAAAATTTGTCTTTTTCGTTCTCGATTGCAACAATCTTTATTATTTTGTTCTTTGCAGACCGTTCTATATTTATTTCTTGACTTTGTCTTTTAGTATACCGTCCTTCTTTATTTAGTTTTTAACTTTTACTTGCGTGTTCCGTTCTCGGCAGGAACATTCTCATTAATTTTGTTTTTGACTTTTTCTTCTATATTTATTCCTTGACATTGTTCTTTAGTACCACAGGGAACATTTTCGCTGAGATCAAAATCTGCGTGTTTCTCTCTCGATGGAACATTTTTCTTAATTTTGTTCTTCACTCTGTTTTTTCAGCAGAACGCTCTTCTTTATTTTTTTCTTGGCCTTGTTCTTTAGTATAACATTCTTCATTTCGTTCTTAACTTTCATTTAACTTTTGAAAAAGGAACAGAGAACATTCCCGCTGAGATAAAAACTTGCGGGTTTCATTCTCGATGTTATTAACTTTCTTCTTTTATATAATATTTTTTATTTATTTCTTGACTTTATTCTTTAGTATAACATTCTTCTTTATTTCGTTCTTAATTTTAACCTCAGATCTAATGTTTCCTTCTTGATGGCAACATTATTTTTCTTAATTTTGTTCTTGACTTTGTTCTTTAGCATTTGCTTGTTGACTTTATTCTTTAGTACAACATTCTTTTTATTTTGTTTTTAACTATAACCGAGCTTCAAGGAACGCAACAGGGAACACTCTCACTGAGATCACAGCTTGTGTATGTTTTCTCGATGGGAACAGTCTTCTTCATTTCTGTTCTTGACTTTGTTCGTTAGCAGAACTTTCTTCTTTATTTTTTTGGTTTTGTTCTTTAAAATAACGTCGTCATTTCATTCTTAACGTTTGTCTTTATTTCGTTCTTGATTTTGTTCTTTATGTAGAAGTTCTTAGCAGTTAGACCATTTGATAGAAGCAAAAAAGGACTCTAGCTTATAAAGTATACATAAGTTACAGTTATTACAGTACTGTTATTATTATAGAAGAGATTCTCTAAGGTTTAATCCACTCTTGGCTCGATGTTTAGCTCAAATTGGACCGCCTTTACGCGTAGCTTTTCTTTGGTACCTGGATTATCTCTCAGTAAAGAATACCGAAGTAAACAATCCAATTTCATTTGAACATATTGCTGTATAATATTCCAAGCGACGGTTGCTACAATTACCGTCCCACCATGCAGGTAATTTTAATAAACAGCCTTTTCTTTCACAAACGCAAATCTAACGAGACAATTTGTTAACGCCGATGGCAAGTAGTGCGTTTTTGCGGGCAAACGCGTCACCTATACGGGTTATTAAGATTTTTTTCTCTAATTTCTGCTTGTTCCGAGGCGAGTATGCAGGCTGTATCGCAACAATTAGACGTTATTTATACGTCGGGCTATGCTAATCGATCGTCGGACACTATTTTTCAGTCGTCTTCGCCGCGGCGTTTCTGCGGTACCCGCAGTTGGACAGGATGGATGGGTTCCCTCACGGGTACTAATGGGTCACCTGTTAATTTTTTTTAACACGACCGCAGTTATCGCTCCTTATTAATTGTTTAGGTAGTAATTTATGTTTCGTTGGGTGACCAGAAGCAGTTAAAATTGTCAGCGAGTGTTCTAGTAACTGTTTATATGTTGGGGGAGTGGTGCTGAGGTTTGAGCCCGCTTTGTGTTGATACTTTGGGTGGGTAAGAAGCGTAGCTCAAAAGGGAATGACGTACTGTACTTCAGAAAGGTGAATTTTCTAGGTTGCACTGAGAAAAATATTTTTTAGGTCCGTAGACATCTGATTTACACTTCAAATGAATTGAAATGAAACTGAAATTAAATTTTAAAAAAAATTAAATTCGAAAGACGGTTAAAATCACTTTGTACCACTCAATCCGCGCGCAAGTTGCAAGATTGCAGTAAAAACCCAAATTATTCAAACGCAATTATAGTTTGCGACGCAAACACCTAATTAAAACCTCTCCATGGCCAACTGCGCTCATACAGCACCTTTTTAAGTGTCGGGAGGTGAATCACACTCCAATCTCGGCCGCATCTCTCGGAATAAAAATCATTTTCGTCTGCCTATTACGGTGGATTCGTCGTAAGCAAGCAGATAACATCTCCGCGTAGGTTTGAGTGTCCCCGTTTAAATGCTTATGTGTTTTGAATAATGCAGCCGGGGTCCTGTTTAAGAAATTCCTGAACGCCAATGAGCAATTCAGAGTACGATTATCGTAAATATTTTCGAAAATTTCCTGGCTACCGGTATACGCGCTGTCGGTTATAAGAGAGGCTCGTTTCTTGGACGTTTCAACACGGTCTATAGCGCCTAGAATATAGCGTTTGGATTTAGTCGGGTATGTCAGTCAAAATGAACAAAGAAGACTCTTTATTCAGTTCAAGCTTTCGAGAACTTTATTGTCGTCTCTTCCTCAGGAACTGTATAACGGTTACAAAATCATGAAAACTTTGAAAACAACAAAAAATATAATTACAACCAACTCACTGGTTCCCCGTGCCCAATCCATCTATTGGGAAAAGTTTCATGTAAGAACTGACGAACCGCAGCGGTAATGTGAGGTGGAGCACCATCATGTTGCATCCACATTCTTCGAAGTGTAGTTAAAGTTTAAATATACTGCTCCAGTTAGATGCTGGTAAAAAAGAATGGTCTAATGACATAGGTTCCCAAAATTGCTCCCCACACGTTCAAAGACCATCGTTGGCTATGAGTTGTCTGGAATTGGTGAGGATTTACTGTGTTATAGTAATGGCAATTATGACTATTAACGAAACCATTTTTATGAAAAGTAGCCTCATCGGAGAATATGACCCGTTTAAAAAAATCATCATCTTGATTTAATCTCAAGTACCCACTGACAAAACTCCAGTCTCCTCTGAAAATCTACTTTTAGTAACTCTTGGTGTAATTGGATGCGATAAGGATGTACTGCGCTGTGCTTTTGTAAAATCCTATGTATCGCCGTTGTACTAATACAATTGCAAGGCCTTCTTAATGCTGTTACATGGCTACTTTTTCGAACTTTAGAAAAAAACCTGATTTTTCAGGAAACAGTTTTTCAATTCGTAAGATTATTAAATGTAGGTCACAGTATTTGCGAATCTGAATAACGTACACGTTTTGCTGGCAGATGACAAGATAGAGTAATTTAAGCCAAAACAAACTGTGAAAACTGCAGATTTCTAACTGTTACAGTTTAGACGCTATCTAGCCCCATTTAGAGCTGAAACCGAGATTTGTTTCAAAACCAAGTGATTATCTCGAAAACGGTAAGTTTGAAGCACTATGTACATTTAATAAACTCTACCTAATATTAACTAAGGAATTCCAAAACGCAATACATGGCCCACATGATTCCAGACAACCTTTATTAAAACCATTTTTTTTTTAAATTTTATAGTTTCAGGGTTACAGAAGAATCCCTCTTAGGCGGACCACCCTGTATAGCCACTATAATTCGTTTCTGTTCTATTATTAGTTCTTACCTATTACTTGCTTGTTACTTGCCTGTTACTTGCTTGTTACTTGCCTGTTACTTGCCTGTTCGTGTTCTACTGTTAATTCGAAATGTTTTAGTTTGTTTTTGTGTTTTTGCTTATAGGAGGTTTTTGATATGAACTCGACTCTTTTGTTATTTTAGCACTATCGAGTGTGGAACTTGTGTCTTTTTATCATTGGTTTTTGTATGCTGGACTGAAGCACTAAACTTTATGTGTGTGTGGCCTCCTTAGAATGCCTGTATGGAAGTTTTAGGGACTTGTGTATGGAAGCAACTGGCGATCCGCGGGCCGCATCCGGCTCGCGATGCTATTAGTTGTGGCCCCCGTAATGTTTTACGAAAAGCATATATTTTCTTTAAATGCTGCCATTGTGAAAAAAGATTTATATTTTATGGTCTCTCTGATACTGTTTTTACAACTTTTCATTATTATTGCAATGTTTGTCTTAGTTCTTGAAAAAAATTATGTATAAATTTTTCATTTTTTTAGATAAATTTTATCTAAAAAAATGTAGTTGTTTAGCAATAAAAAAATTAATACTTCTTTTTTGTTTTAATTATTTTTATACCTCACGTTATTTTGTTATTACTTTAACAAAATTATTATATGGCCCGCAACCACATCAAAGGTTTTAGTTTTGGCCCTTGAGGCCTTGCAAGTTGGACACCCCTGTTCTATCCCTTAAAATCTTCACCTCAGTTTGGGACAGTGCTTGGGTGAAAGGTGATACGTGAGTTATGGGAGTTTTGAGGTCGTAGAATTTTGTAAAGAAATATGTACTGGCCAGGATCCGATACTGGTTATTGAACTGCATGGTGGAAGTCTTCGCTGGCTCCAGGGTTTTGTAACGACTTTAAAACAGTTGTGAATCTGTAAACTATTTTGGTTAATATTCAATCTAAGGTCTTGCTTCACTTTGAGTTTCAAAAAATTTGGGCTTAATAAAAATTTGCCAAAAATTTGAAAGTGTGATGAAAATTTTCGCTCCTTTCTGCACTGTCGGCAGTGGCTGGCGTGATCAGCATCGTCTGTTACGATTTTAAGTTTTGGCAGTAATTCGGGCTTCATAGAGGATTTTTCGGAAATTTTTGGAAACATGCGTGAAATTCCGTTTTCTTGCGCTACGTCTTTCAATGTGCGTCGTAGGTCGTTTGCGACTCTCTATCTATGGTGCAGTGTTGAGAGTTTTTTTAAAGTTTACCGAATTCTGTTTGAAACACGGGTGAAATTCGAAAATACGCTTCCTCTTAAATTCTCATAGATAGATTGCACTATTTATCTAAAAAACTTCGGTTCATGTAGCTATAAGTATATTATTTTCATTTAAAGGAATCACTTAATGTATGTAATTTTTTAACTCGATATCCTCTTAAGGAAAATTATTCTCATTACTGAATTAAAAAAACAATACACGCTAATAAATAATGTATCTCGCAACGTCGAAATTTATTATTTAAATTGTTTGCTCAGCGGAGCGTTGGGTTCTGCATTAGCAAAAGTCTTCGCAGTAATTAAACTAGACATTCCAGCCCACGTAAATTAAATATTGACATTAATCGAATTAAATATTAATTTCAGCTCTCACGCGAGGATTTTTCTGGGCTGAAATTAGCCTTAATGAGGCGCTGGCGGGACAATTCAAGGCGTAATTACCGGGATTTGTGGAAACGGTAACGCGTATCATTCGAAATATCACGCCAGAGTAACTGTTGAGGAGTTTTTTTGCTTTTTTTTCGGTAGATCTTGTGCAAGATAGGGTAATATATGTCTAGACACCAATATGGTTGTGATTGCCTTCCGAAAGGCGGAATAATGAGGGTAACAGCACCTGTATAGTAGTGACAGTCGGAAACAATTGATATATCACTATTATACAGGGTGTTTTGGAAAGAGTTCCATAAGTTGAAGAGCTGACAGGACGTCAAAAAATAAGTATATTTTTTTAATGGAGCACAGGCCTAGCGTCTCTTGTTTTTGAGTTACAAAGTGTCAAAGAAGATATTTTTAAATTAAATTTTGTTCAAAATAAGAGATGTAATGAAAAAAAAATTGGTACAGGTAAGTTTTTGACTATTTGCTAGAGGGCACCATCTATTACCTTTCCTAGAGATATTTTGATATAACTTTTTTTAGGATAGGTCATATATAGGGTGCTTTAAAACTTNATGAAGTTTCTTTATATGAAAGATCCTATCTTTTTTTCGATGAGGAATCACCCCCTTAAATGTTTTACACTTATTTAGTTACACCCTGTATAACGGTTACAAAATCATGAAAAATTTTGGAAACCGCAAAAATATACTTACAAATGTACTTACTTAATAAAGAGTCTTCTTTGTTAATTTTGACTAATATACCCGACTAACTCCAAATTTCTTAACTTAGACAGTCGTCTAATAGTCTACTCTTATATACAGGGCCACCTAAGAGAGATTTTTCTGTAACCCTGTAATTGTAAAAATGATAAAAAAATGGTTTTAATAAAAGTTAACTGGAATCATGTGGGCCATGTAAAGAAATTTTACAGAGTGTTCCATTTCGCGTGGGAGCTACATAACTTTGTTATTTTAAATATAATACCTTGTATATTATTGTATTTTTGAATTCCTTGGTTAATATTAGGTAGAGTCTATTAATATACATGGTGTTTAAGACTTACCGTTTTCGAGATAATGTGCAAAACCGTACTTATCTTATCAACTTCGACGTCACCTGTTACATGAGTGTTGTATAATACTAATGAAAAAGTAATATTAACGGTCGGTAGAAGAAAGCGCAAAAAAAGCAAACGCCTGGGTGGGGCATTCTGGAAGGAAGCCTAGATAGTTGAAGATAGGGAGTTGAAGTGAGGCCAGCGCGGAGTGAAAAGTAAGACGATCAGTGTAGTGTGACATAGTAGTGGAAAATTAAGTGTTTAACCGGTATTAGTCAGCAGGTAATATTCTTTAAGTACTTTGTTGTTAATTGTTCTATGTAATCTTATGATTGTGATGGTTATAGATGTTTCATGATAATAATTCTTTGTATGTTTAGCTTCCATTGCTTTATGCTCAA
>NW_019419456.1:2670228-2725519 GCF_000390285.2 Anoplophora glabripennis
CTTACTGAACTATTTACCACAAAAACTTCATGTAGCTATAATTATATTAATTTCATTTAGAGGAATCACTTAATGTATGTAATTTTTTAACTCAATATCCTCTTAAGGAAAATTATTCTCATTACTGAATTAAAAAAACAATACACGCTAATAAATAATGTATCTCGCAACGTCGAAATTTATTATTTAAATTGTTTGCTCAGCGGAGCGTTGGGTTCTGCATTAGCAAAAGTCTTCGCAGTAATTAAACTAGACATTCCAGCCCACGTAAATTAAATATTGACATTAATCGAATTAAGTATTAATTTCAGCTCTCACGCGAGGATTTTTCTGGGCTGAAATTAGCCTTAATGAGGCGCTGGCGGGACAATTCAAGGCGTAATTACCGGGATTTGTGGAAACGGTAACGCGTATCATTCGAAATATCACGCCAGAGTAACTGTTGTGGAGTTTTTTTGCTTTTTTTCGGTAGATCTTGTGCAAGATAGGGTAATATATGTCTAGACACCAATATGGTTGTGATTGCCTTCCGAAAGGCGGAATAATGAGGGTAACAGCACCTGTATAGTAGTGACAGTCGGAAACAATTGATATATCACTATTATACAGGGTGTTTTGGAAAGAGTTCCATAAGTTGAAGAGCTGACAGGACGTCAAAAAATAAGTATATTTTTTTAATGGAGCACAGGCCTAGCGTCTCTTGTTTTTGAGTTACAAAGTGTCAAAGAAGATATTTTTAAATTAAATTTTGTTCAAAATAAGAGATGTAATGAAAAAAAAATTGGTACAGGTAAGTTTTTGACTATTTGCTAGAGGGCACCATCTATTACCTTTCCTAGAGATATTTTGATATAACTTTTTTTAGGATAGGTCATATATAGGGTGCTTTAAAAATTATCCAAAAAAAAAATTGGACGTGGGGACTTTTATAAATACAATTTTGTAAAGAAAAAATCAAAACGGGCAGTTCGAAAATGATTTAAAAATACTCTCCTGCACGGCACTGGAAACTGGTCCACTGTAAAACCTGAACTCACACAATGCGACCGGCATGGCGACAAAGTGTGATAAAGCAATCAAAAACTTTCGCAAGGAAAGAAATAAATAGAATTTTATAGCACCTATTTTATATTAGCAAATTCAACTGCTTTTGCCGTTATTGTTAATAAAATTAATTTGTGGTTTTAAATAATAAAATAATTTAACATACCTGATGTTACAACAACTGTTCAAAATTTTATCCACCGACGTGTAAACACAAATGTTGTCTTGCTTCACCATAAACTATTGTAAACACTGTTGTAAACACCACCACAGTGAACACTATCGCAACGACGATTATAAAATCGGATTTCAGTATTCGGAGTCGCTGAGGCCACATGGCTCTCCATGCGTATTGCGAATGGCGCTAGAGACTACAGTTGTCCAGCTGTGTAATGGTTGAATGTACTACAACTTCAATAATTTTTTTCTCAGAAACTATAAGGATTTTACAATTTTTTTTACGATATTGGCTCCGTTTTTCACACCGCATCTATTTCCAAACTTTTTTGGATAAGTTGTGAATCACCCTGTATTATAAAGTCAAATTTCATTTTACACAAAAAGTACTGTTATTAAAATCGTTGACAACACTGTTACGAACGGCTATACTTCAATGCCAGCTTCCTTGGATGAAAATAAACCAATTTTGATCAAGTTACCTCAGTATAATCGCTTTTTCTTAAAAAGTCGTTTTAAATAGAGAATATTTAATCCCGAAATCTTTTTGCCCAAGCAAAATTATTCCAAGGTGACTGATCTAAATTGGTTTATTTTTATTCAGGGAAGCTACCCTTGCAGTATGGCCCAGTAGTTTGTGTACACCCTGTACATTAAATAATAGAAACTGGTTGATTTTGGGACTGTCAACTGCGTCTTTTTGAAAAACGGTGCGCTTTTATCGATTTAATAATAATACTTTTTTATATAAAGTGAAATTTGACATATTCTATAAAGAACCCAAAATTAAAAAAAAGTCATATAATATCACAGAAAAATATCGTAGCTAACGATCTCTAACAGATAGTTAAAAACAAACAACATGCCAATTTTAAATACCGCTTTTGAACAAGCGGCATAGTAAATTACAAATTTCTTTACACCAAAAAATAATTTGAGTTTCAAAGTAAGTCCATTTTATAGAAAATCTGCGTTAAAATGGGGGAAAGTCTGTTATTTATGCATTAATTCATATTTAGACAAACAGTGTAATAAAATCTATGAAAATGTANAAAAAAAGAATAATTAAATACAAAAAAAGAATTGCTAACAGATCTTCCGAAATCTCAACTCATAGCTGGATTGCTTCCCGTATTAGACCAGTGCTTAAGCCTTCAAAAATGGTAAAAAGTGAAAAAAAATATAGTAGGATGAAACCCATTGGAAAAGGAAGAGAATATAACAGAAATGAAAGGAAAATAATTTACGGGCGATCTGAGGTCGGGAAGGAGAAGGGGGTGAGTTTTTAAGGGTTAAAAACTGTTTATCTTGATTTCCGGAAAAACTACACGTCTTATGGAAAAAAGTTAAATGGCAAAGTCGTAGGTAATAAAAAGATCTACAACTATTGTATTTACACTTTTTTCACATAACCTCAAAGTTTATGTGAAAAATTCAAATAACCAAGTTTTTGGTTTTGGTATTGTGAGGTGGAGCACCATCATGTTGCATCCACATTCTTCGAAGTGTAGCTAAAGTTTAAATAAACTGCTCCAGTTAGATGCTGGTCAAAAAAGAATGGTCTAATGCCATAGAATAAGACCCGTTTAAAAAAATTAGAGGTAAGTATGGACAACCTTATATTAGTCGAAAGGGCATTCAATTGATTCATTCACCCATGATAAATTAATATGGGTCATTCCAATTGAAAAAAACAGTTTTTCAACTGCCAAGATTATTAAATATAGGTCTCAGTATTTCCGAGTCTGAATGACGTACACGTTTTGCTCATAGATGACAAGATAGAGTTATTTGTGCCAAAACAAACTGTGAAAGCTGCAGATTTCTAACTCTTTACGGTTTAGACGCTATCTAGCCGCATTTAGAGAGCTGAAATCGTGATTTTTTTCAAAACCAACTGATTATCTCGAAAACGGTATGTTTTAAAAACAATGCACATTAATAAACTCTACCTAGTATTAACCAAGGCATTCAAAAACGCAATAATATACAGATTGTTCTATTTAAAATAATAAAGTTATGTAGAGCCCACGCGAAATGGAACACCCTGTAAAGCTAAAAATATTTTCTTTACATGGCCCATATGATTCCAGACAACTTTTATTAAAACCATTTTTTTATCAATTTTAATAGTTACAGGGTTACAGAAGAATCCCTCTTAAGTGGAACACTCCTTATACATATAGCCACTATAATTCGTTCGTGTTCTACTATTAGTTACTTGCCTGTTCTTGCCTATAACTTGCCTGTTACTTGCCTGTTCCTGTGTTCTTACCTGTTCCTGTTCTCGAAATATTTTAATTTGTTTTTATGTTTTTGCTTATGGGAGGTTTTCGACATAACCCTCTTTTTGAACTCGACTCGTGTGTTATTTTAGCAATATCGAGTGAGACGCTTGCGTCTTTTTATCATTGGTTTTTGTATGCTGGGTTGAAGCACTAAAGTTTATGTGTGTGTGGCCTCCTTAGAATGCCTGTATGGAAATTTTAGGGGCTCATATGGAAGCTTTGGAACATGAGTTTATATGGGCTTGGGTATGGAAGCTTTAGTAGCTTGTGTATGGAAGCTTTAGGAGCTTCTATCCCTTAGAATCTTCACCTCAAGTTAGGACAGTGCTTGGGTGATACGTGAGTTATGGGAATTTGAGGTTGTGGAATTTTGTAAAGAAATTTGTACTGGCCAGGATCCGGCACTGGTTATTGAACTGCATGGTGGAAGTCTACGATGGTTCCAGGGTTTTGGGACGACTTTAGAACCGTCTCTAAACAGTTGTGAATCTGTAAACTATTTTGGTTAATATTCAATCTAAGGTGTTGCTTCAATTTGAGTTTCGAAAAATTTGTGTATGGAAGCTTTAGGAGCTTCTATCCCTTAGAATCTTCATCTCAAGTTAGGACAGTGCTTGGGTGAAGGGTGATACGTGAGTTATGGGAATTTGAGGTCGTGGAATATTGTAAAGAAATATGTACTGGCCAGGATCCGGCACTGGTTATTGAACTGCATGGTGGAAGTCTACGCTGGCTCCAGGGTTTTGGGACGACTTTAGAACCGTCTCTAAACAGTTGTGAATCTGTAAACTATTTTGGTTAATATTCAATCTAAGGTATTGCTTCAATTTGAGTGTCGAAAAATTTGGGCTTAATAAAAATTTGCCAAAAATTCGAAAGTGTGATGAAAATTTTCGCTCCTTTCTGCACTGTCGGCAGTGGCTGGCGTGATCAGCATCGTCTGTTACGATTTTAAGTTTTGGCAGTAATTCGGGCTTCATAGAGGATTTTTCGGAAATTTTTGGAAACATGCGTGAAATTCCGTTTTCTTGCGCTACGTCTTTCAATGTGCGTCGTAGGTCGTTTGCGACTCTCTATCTATGGTGCAGTGTTGAGAGTTTTTTTAAAGTTTACCGAATTCTGTTTGAAACACGGGTGAAATTCGAAAATACGCTTCCTCTTAAATTCTCATAGATAGATTGCACTATTTATCTAAAAAACTTCGGTTCATGTAGCTATAAGTATATTATTTTCATTTAAAGGAATCACTTAATGTATGTAATTTTTTAACTCGATATCCTCTTAAGGAAAATTATTCTCATTACTGAATTAAAAAAACAATACACGCTAATAAATAATGTATCTCGCAACGTCGAAATTTATTATTTAAATTGTTTGCTCAGCGGAGCGTTGGGTTCTGCATTAGCAAAAGTCTTCGCAGTAATTAAACTAGACATTCCAGCCCACGTAAATTAAATATTGACATTAATCGAATTAAATATTAATTTCAGCTCTCACGCGAGGATTTTTCTGGGCTGAAATTAGCCTTAATGAGGCGCTGGCGGGACAATTCAAGGCGTAATTACCGGGATTTGTGGAAACGGTAACGCGTATCATTCGAAATATCACGCCAGAGTAACTGTTGAGGAGTTTTTTTGCTTTTTTTTCGGTAGATCTTGTGCAAGATAGGGTAATATATGTCTAGACACCAATATGGTTGTGATTGCCTTCCGAAAGGCGGAATAATGAGGGTAACAGCACCTGTATAGTAGTGACAGTCGGAAACAATTGATATATCACTATTATACAGGGTGTTTTGGAAAGAGTTCCATAAGTTGAAGAGCTGACAGGACGTCAAAAAATAAGTATATTTTTTTAATGGAGCACAGGCCTAGCGTCTCTTGTTTTTGAGTTACAAAGTGTCAAAGAAGATATTTTTAAATTAAATTTTGTTCAAAATAAGAGATGTAATGAAAAAAAAATTGGTACAGGTAAGTTTTTGACTATTTGCTAGAGGGCACCATCTATTACCTTTCCTAGAGATATTTTGATATAACTTTTTTTAGGATAGGTCATATATAGGGTGCTTTAAAAATTATCCAAAAAAAAAATTGGACGTGGGGACTTTTATAAATACAATTTTGTAAAGAAAAAATCAAAACGGGCAGTTCGAAAATGATTTAAAAATACTCTCCTGCACGGCACTGGAAACTGGTCCACTGTAAAACCTGAGCTCACACAATGCGACCGGCATGGCGACAAAGTGTGATAAAGCAAACAAAAACTTTCGCAAGGAAAGAAATAAATAGAATTTTATAGCACCTATTTTATATTAGCAAATTCAACTGCTTTTGCCGTTATTGTTAATAAAATTAATTTGTGGTTTTAAATAATAAAATAATTTAACATACCTGATGTTACAACAACTGTTCAAAATTTTATCCACCGACGTGTAAACACAAATGTTGTCTTGCTTCACCATAAACTATTGTAAACACTGTTGTAAACACCACCACAGTGAACACTATCGCAACGACGATTGTAAAATCGGATTTCAGTATTCGGAGTCGCTGAGGCCACATTGCTCTCCATGCGTATTGCGAATGGCGCTAGAGACTACATTTGTCCAGCTGTGTAATGGTTGAATGTACTACAACTTCAATAATTTTTTTCTCGGAAACTATAAGGATTTTACATTTTTTTTTACGATATTGGCTCCGTTTTTCACACCGCATCTGTTTCCAAATTTTTTTGGATAAGTTGTGAATCACCCTGTATTATAAAGTCAAATTTCATTTTACACTAAAAGTACTGTTATTAATCGCTGACAACACTCTTACGAACGGCTATACTTCAATGCCAGCTTCCTTGGATGAAAATAAACCAATTTTGATCAAGTTACCTCAGTACAATCTCGTTTCCTTAAAAAGTTATGTTTTAAAAAGAGAATATTTAATCCCGAAATCTTTTTGCCAAAGCAAAATTATTCCAAGGTGACTTGATCTAAATCGGTTTATTTTTATTCAAAGAAGCTACCCTTGCAGTATAGCCCAGTAGTTTCTGTAGACCCTGTACATTAAATAATAGAAGCTGGTTGATTTTGGGACTGTCAACTGCGTCTTTTTGAAAAACGGTGCGCTTTTATCGATTTAATAATAATGCTTTTTTTTATATATTGCAATTTGACATATTCCATAAAGAACCCAAAATTAAAAAAAGTCATATAATATCACAGAAAAAGATCGTAGCTAACGATCTCTAACAGATAGTTAAAAACAAATAACATGCCAATTTTAAATACAGCTTTTGAACAAGCGGCATAGTAAATTACAAATTTCTTTACACCAAAAAATAATTTGAGTTTCAAATTAAGTCCATTTTATAGAAAATCTGCGTTAAAATGGGGGAAAGTCTGTTATTTATGCATTAATTCATATTTAGACAAACAGTGTAATAAAATCTATGAAAATCTATTGCTGGTTGCCTATTTGCTATAGAGCCCTCTTAAAAAAAAATCATCTCCGAGGAACAAAGCGTTACATTTTTTGATATTCTATCAGCTTTTGAATTTATGATATATTTTATAAAACACCTTTTACATTCTTACAGCATGATTAATATGTAGTAGTAAATTTTACAGAAAGTTTTATTTAGATTTAAATTTTGTAGTAATTTTGTTATTTATTTTAGTTGTTGTTGTTAGTTTTTAATCTTAACTTATTTATTTTTTATTCTTCGTCTAACCGCTCTTTTAGTGTTAAGAACTGGCCTGTGCATAGCAATCCCAGACTGTCCAGTTTTGTATATAAACTTTTCTTATAATTTTTCTTGAATATTGTGCTATTATTTTTCAATTCCAACAATTCTATGCATTTTACCAACTCATTTACATAAGCTTCTTTCAAAGATTTTATGCTTTCGCGTGGACATCTTTAAAACCAAAAGTCATTTTCACAAATTCGTTACAACTAAAATTTAATTAACTCTACTATTACCAGTATCTATCCTGCTATACATTCTAATAAGCTAATCTGCAATTGCATACACGTTTCCCGTATTATTTATTCTGTGTGTTTGTCCCTACTTTAAAATTGTCCACTTCTTATATGAAGCGTCATACCCATCGCTCGCCTCTGGTATCGCGGCCTCGCAACTACTCTCGATAATCCCATAATGAATTAACCTGCACACAATGCATAAAACAATCATCCTATCTGTTTCTCTAGAGAGTAGGCTGGAGTGTTTCCCAAATAAACTGCAGCACTGCGTCAGCGGCCACCTTCAAAGGATTCTTTTAAAGGACAAGAACATCGTCGAGCAAGAAAGTCAATTAATGAATAATTACCTGCAGTAGGCTCGGACAATTAGCCGGCACAGTGGCGTGCTTAAAATCGCAATTACCCAGCTGAATACATTAGCGATGGAATCCAGCTTTAGCTGCGTGCGTTCGACTGTGAATAAAACATTTAATAGATGCTTAAAAACTCTATACCAGAGCCTTAAAATGGTACACAGTAAGTGCCACAAATAAAGCAAACCACAATTGTTACGAGTTTTGAATCCGTTAAAATAATTTTGTGGTTTTTCTGCAAAAAATTGCAATGTGCTGTTCATTTCGCACTTGGAATATTCTATTGTTACGAGCGTTCATTTCTATTTTTCCTTATCGTCAACAAAAAGAGAGACTAGTAGTGGTGCATAGTTTCTTTTCTAAATTTGTCAGTTTCCAGCTTAGGCGTTTCCTTTCGTGTCATATGTGTGCAAGTTTAAAAATGGAAAATGGAAGTGGATAGTGATAGCGACAACAGTATAATAGTAACTATGCTAATACTTATAACGGTCGTTTCTAGTGTCTTACGGGTGGTGCATCTCATTTTTCGGTGAACACTACGTAAATCACTTGCCCATTTAGCGAATGTGCTGGCTATGTTAC
This sequence comes from Anoplophora glabripennis, assembly GCF_000390285.2. Lineage (NCBI taxonomy): Eukaryota > Metazoa > Arthropoda > Insecta > Coleoptera > Cerambycidae > Anoplophora > Anoplophora glabripennis. The sequence continues at coordinate 2,678,650 of NW_019419456.1, forward strand.
ATAATAAAAAAAGAAGAAAAAAGTGTACACTTGTCTTTTATCTTTGTCATGGGGACAGAATTGCTGTATATACATATAAATAAAAATGTATCTATCTTTTGTTGCACTTTTATATTATAACGATTTTACTCGTAGAGCCCCGTATGTCCGCCGCTGGGGCCGACAATTAGTTAAGTATCTGTAAAAGCCGCGAGGCTGCTGTTTTATCGTCCAGCCGCACATTGGAAGCATAGCGAGGATGAGGTATACAGGAACCTATCACACTCGGTGCTTTCTAGTAAGGCCATTGATAACATTCTTGGTGTCCTCTATCGGAAGTATCGCAAAAATGTGGAGTAGATGTAACAAAAGCGGGACAGGGAATTGGATCATGTATGACGTTGAGTACTTGGTGGAGATATTCAGTAGGCTTTCGAAGTATGATAGTATGTTTCTACTGAGCATTTGTAGCAATCTGGTGTGGTTTTGTAGAGGTTATGTCGACAATGTATAATAGCCTGTTTAAAGCTATGATGTAGGCGTTATATTTTTAAATTTTTTTTCACCACTTTTGTAAATAATTTATTTATTTTATTTATTTAAAATACATATTCAAAATGGTTTGCTCAATGACAGGATATGGTAAGTCTGTAATTAAAATACAACAAAAAAAAATAAGAGAAAGGAAAGAAGTAGGGAGAAGAATAGAAAAAAATACAAACGTACAAATTTTATTGTAGAGATATTGATGAAATCTTTAGAAATTCTTGAATGCAGATGACGTTATGTTTTGCAAGAGATAAAGTCGGTTCAAATGTAACTTCAAGATCCAAGATTAATGATGTTTATTTCGCACAATAGTTTAAGGTCACCTGCATACATTAAATTGTACTTGCAATGTAAGTTTGTCGTGACGTCATTTATAAAGAATAGAGGAGTCCAAGTGTAGAACTTTGAGACATACCAAATACTTGATCAACCATGTGGGACTTGAAATTACGACATTTCGTAAATATGATTAAAATCATTTCAAATGAAGAATTAGACAGACCAGACCTATCCAAGATTTCGTTGGTATAGATAACATGGACTTGACTCATCTTATCGAATTTGTTACTAATAAATTAACTTTTCTGTCCAAGGTTAGTAGTAGTAAATTTAGCTTCAATGAAGCGGTGTTGCTCACGTGACAACAACACAAACATGAGACATATAAATAGTAAAATAAAATAAAAGCAAATAATATAATATATGTTTTTTTTAAACAAATTCAAAATTTGGTTTCGTGTGACGTTATTTACATTGACATTATCTAGGAGACTTCGTAGGTATGTGTCATATACTTTGTATAATTTGAAACATACATTTTTTTTTGTAATCATGCCTAATATCATTTTGAAAGTTTGGGATATCGGGTTTTCGGGCATGCCCTTCTCAGATAAAGTAATGGCGTCCACGTATTACTTCCGGTTATACCGGAAGTCGCCATCAACTTGCTTATTTTAAATGGAACACCCTATATATTATTGCAATTATGGATTCTACGTGTTATTTTAGGTTGACTTTTATGAAGTTTCCCTATTCCTAAAATTAACCGGTTTGGAGATATTTATTTTTTTTTCAAAAAAATGGAGAAAAACAGTGACTAGCTTCAAACCATGTGTATTTTATAGTAAGAAAGATAAAGCAACAATATATAATGGGGGGGGATAGATAGACCCATAAGCTTTCCATCCATACTTTTAAAGTGGCTTAAGCAATTAACTAAACTCGACATTAAATTTCTAGCAAATACAGGATGCTAGAAATTTAATGTCGAGTTTAATTAACTTTAAACCTTCATATGTCGGTGTTTTTAAATGGAACACCCTGTATAATTTTCTATATTCTGATACACAATTTTATTAGTTATCTACTATTTTTTGTATAATCACCTAAAATGTAATTTCATGCGAGGATAACTGTGGAATTTTTAGCAAACTTCAAAACAAACAACTAAACTGTCAATTTGTTGTTAGTTAGTTAGTTAAATTTATTATTCACTCACGGACGTTGCAATAGGATTATATGCAGAACATGTACAGTTTTTAATGAGACATATCTAAATTTGCCACCAATGAGCAGAAAAAAGTTAAGAATTTTAGCAAATCAATAACTTCAAATGAAGATAATGTAGTAAATGTGCTAGCCTATTTTAATGTTCATCCAGAATCCTCAACTCGTGCCGCAGAGTATAATCACAGCGTGACGCTGTGAGAAGGTATCTTTAATAGACATAATACTCATTTGTGGTCATTTGAAAATCATCCTGTTATCCGGGAAAGAAACTTTCAAAATAATTTTAGCGTAAATGTTTTTTGTCTAATTAAAGATAACCAAATTTCTTACCATATCTACGAAGAAAATTTAAATGCCGACAGATATCCCAATATTTTGCATACGGTTGTGGCAGATTTTCTAGATGATATACCTTTAGACCAATTAAGGAAGTGTTGGTATCAATTAGATGGGACTCCACCTCACTGTCAGAATCAAATCGATCAACAGCTGACTGAAATGTTTGAAGATAGATGGATGAGACGCTTAGGACCGTGGAATTGGACAGTGAGGTCTCCCTACCTCACTCCATTAGATTTTTATGTTTGGGGAGTAATAAAGCGAAAAGTTTATTCTACACCCGTTGCTTCAAAAGAGGATTTGATTGCTCGAATACAAAGAGCGTTCCATGAATTGCCTGCAGCTGAAATAGCAAAAGCGGTGACTGATGGTGTTATCTCTAGAATCCACAAGTGTTTAGCTGTTATTGAACACTTATGACTTTTTTAAGTCATTTTTTTATCTTACTGCATTATTATTATCAACATACATAATTAAAATTGTGTATTACTATGTATGAAGTTGATTTTTTAGAATTCTTCTTAACTTTATTCTGCTCATTGGTGGAAAATTGGAATGTCTCATTAAAAACTCTAAATGTTCTGTTTAGAACCCCATTGCAACGTCTGTGAATAAATAATAATAAATAACTGGTGACAGTTTAGTTGTTTGTTTTGCAATTTTGCTAAAAATTCCACAGCTATCCTCGCAAGAAATTACATGATTTAAGGAGATTATACAAAAAATAGTAGATAACTTAAAAATTAGAAGAAAAGAGGATAGAGAATTATGAACGTTTGAAGTTAATTCAACTCGGAATTAAATTTCTAGCACCCTGTATGCAATTAAGCCACTTTGAAAGTATGGATGGGAGGCTTAGGGCTCTAGCTATCCTCCCCTATAAATATTGTTGCTTTATCTTTTTTACTATAAAATACACATGGTTTGAAGCTAGTCACTGTTTCTCTCAATGTTTTTGAAAAAAAATTAAATATCTCGAAAACGGTTAATTTTAGGAATAGGGAAACTTCATAAAAGTCCACCTAAAATAACACGTATAATTCAAAATTGCAATAATATATAGGGTGTTCCATTTACAATAAGCAAGTTGATGGTCACTTGGACGCCATTATTTTAGTTGAGAAGGGCATGCCCAGAAAAAACCGATATCCCAAATTTTCGAAATTCAAATCGAAGTAGTCTCTGAAATAATTCTAATGGGCCGTAACCGTAAGACACCCTGTATATGCACTTACAGAGAGTTGACCTAAATTAGAGCCTTGTGGAACTTTGTATTTCAACGTCAAGGAATTTTATTAATAAGTCTATGTTATATTGTAAGTCTCTTCTATACTTATACATCTTCCTAAGATTTTGGAGACTATCTGAGCATTTGAGACCATGCAGTCACTACTACAGCAGATCTGTAGCATCAGGGGCCGACAGTAAGAGCTAAACAAAAGAAAAACGTCTCAACCAACACGGTAGCGGCATAATTAGTTGAAGTTCAGGATTCCCAGAAGTGGTATCGTCCGATTACAGCGGGACATGCTCCTGCAGACCCACGGAGATGCCTCTGTCGGGGGAGACCACTCGCCTGGGCGACCGTCGGCGGCGAAATCAAAAGGGAGACTTTACATCGCAATTAGTTTAGTTAGAATAAATCGTGGGTAAGCGAGAACGGCCTTGGCGCGCGATTTCTCTCCGCGGGAGATGCGTTCGCCTCGATTCAAGATCGATTTTTTTTTATTAAGGGTGAAACTTTTAAAATAAAAAGGTTTTAATAGACTATAAATATCTACTCAAATTAAAAACAACAGTTTTTGTCTTCTTTAAAAAGAACCACCCCATAACTGTCAAACTGCAAAGATACATACGCGCGCTTCAAGCAAAAACGGCTTAATAAAATTAACGACGGAATTTACCGGATTTCTGAGTCGACCGACGTGCATCTTCCAGCAATTAGAAAAGCAGGCAACCACCTGTCGCGACGATTCATCGTCACAACGTGTCGATTTCGCGGAAGCCAGGTCCATCCGCGGGATCGGGACGCATCGCGGTAGGCGTTTGCGTTAGTCGGTTGTCTTCCTTTCCGGGACGGTAACATACGCGGCCGTGTACGACATACATTAGGCGACCTTTCAGGAGAGGCCTCATTGTTCCGCGATAAATCCCAGCTGCGAGATTGTGAGCTATCGCGGAAACCCACCGAGTCTATAAGGCAAGGCATCCGAGGATCGGTGGAAAAAGTCGCTGGGAATCCGGGGTCTCATTTGAATGGGCCGACGTTTTCTCAGGGAGCAATTAGCGAGTTCTAAGTGGAAATTATCGCGTTTTAATGTGCGCAATCCTCTTAATCTGCTCCTTCGAAGACTAAAGTGTACTTTAGCTCTCAAAGACTAAAGCAACACTTTAGTTCCAAAAGACTAAAATATTCCTTTAGGGCCGAGTGTTATTTTAGTCCCTAGCAACAGAAAGTCATTTTAGTCCCCGGGCTGTGATTGTCACTTTAGTCGCCGGGTGCTAAAATAATTAAATACTATAGATGTAGTAATTTTGCACAATACTAAAGTGTAGTTTTTTAATCTCTAAGCGATAAATTTTATTTTGTCAGCCAAATGCAAAAACAAAGACCACAAACTTATTTCGATTTCTTACTGTAGCAATTTCACACAGAACTAAAATGGTACTAGTTCCCCAGGGACTACATTTAATTTGCAAATAAAACAAAGAATATTGCAAATATCATTGCTATTGTTAATTTTATGTGTTGTGGACAGCTAAAACAATACTAAAGTGCGTTTAAATTTCTCAGGAATAATGTACTTTAGTATCTTTACTTAGAAATGTAAAAACGAATATTACATATATAATTTAATTACCTAACATTCTAGTTATTTTAGTCACAAAAAGCTAAAACAGAGCTAAAGTGATTTTTGATGCTTCGGAAATAACTATTGGATTTTAGTCTTTATATTTGCAATTATAAAAATGAACGTTACTCATGTAATTTCATTACCTGGCTTTGTTATGGTATGTAATTGCTATTTAGCCTCGGAGAGCTGAAGCAGAAGTAAAGTGACTATTAATGATAATAACTTTAGTCTTTTTACTTGCAAGTATAAAAATGAATATAACAATACAATTTTGTTAAATGGCCTTGTAATTTTATACAAGCGCTATTTCAGCCACGAAAACTAAAATAGAGCTAAAGTGACTTTTCATTTCAAAATGATTATTTGTAAAAATGAAAACGATTGTTACGACTCATTGGCTAGCGTGGTAGTATACAACTGTTGTTTTAGCCACGGAAAGCTAAAGCAGAACTAAAGTGCCTCGGTAATAATTAATTACTTGTAAATACAAAAAATTATATCGCAAATATAATTTCATTAACTGGCGTTATACATTTTATTCAACTGTTGTTTTAGCTATGGAAAGTTAAAACAGAACTAAAGTGCGTTTCAACTATCGGGTATAATTAGTGCACTTTAGTCTTTTTACTTGCAAATGTTAAAACGAATATTACAAATGTAATTTAATTGACTAATAATATTTTATAACCGTTATTTAAACCACTGGAAACTCAAATAGAACTAAAGTGACTTAGTTCTTCAGAAATAATTAATGCATCTTAGTCTTTTCAATTATTGCAAATGTTGCAGACATAATTTCATTAGCTGGCATTATAACTTTATACAACTGTTATTATAGCCAAGTAAAGATAAAATAGAACTAAAGTGCAAAACTAAAGGAAACTATTGGTGCATTTTAGTATTTTTACTTATATAATTTCATTAACTAGCATTGTAACTTTATAAAACTGTTATTGCAAAGCTAAAGTAAGTTTCGTAAAGCTAAAACAAAACTAAAGTGACTTTTGTTTTTAGTTAACAAATACATATCACAAATATTATCATCATATCAAATATTACACTAGGAAAAAATGGAATTAAAATGCATTTTAGTCCTTCGGAAAAAGTTGATACACTTTAGTCTTTTTACTTGCAAATGTAAAAACAAATATTACAAATGTAATTTAATTCGTTAATAATATTTTATAACGGTTGTTTAAGCCACTGGAAACTGAAACAGAACTAAACTGACTTAGTTCTTCATAAATAATTAATGCATTGTTAGTCTTTTTAGTTAGGTACTGCAAATGTTGCAAACATAATTTCATTAGCTGGCATTATAACTTTACACAACTGTTATTATAGCCAAGTAAAGCTAAAATAGGACTAAAGTACAAAAAAGGAAACTATTTATGCATTTTAGTCTTTTTACTTATATAATTTCATTAACTAGCGTTGTAATTTTATAAAACTGTTATTTTAGTTACGTAGAGCTAAAATAAAACTAAAGTGACTTTTTATTTTAGTTGACAAATATTACAGATATTATCGTTATATCAAATATCACATGATTAACTGGAGTTGTAATTTTATGCAACCGTTATATTGACTAGGAAAAAGTGGAATTAAAATGCATTTTAGTCCCTCAGAAAATGTTGATACACTTTAGTTTTTTGAATCGCAAAAGCGATTATAAATGTAACCTGTGGTATTATAAAACTGTTCCTTAAACCACGATCCTAATACAAAAGTGACTTATAATTCCTCAGAAATAATTAATTTTAGTCTATTTACTTGGGAATATAAAAATACAAATGCTTAATAATATACAGGGTGTTTCAGGATTAAGTCGACAAACTTTAAGGATATATTCCTCATAAAAAAATAAGAAAAAAGTATAATTTTTTTTCCAGAGACGTTTCATTTTCGAAATATATGGCGTTAAAGATTTTTTTAAAAAATTCGAATTTTTTAAATAACTTCTAAAGAAGAAGGCTATTTAAGCCAAATTTGGCATGACACATCTTCTTATAAGATACCATTCTTCTACAGAAGTAAAAGTCCCGCAAGCAATCAGTGGCGGAGTTATGGAATCTCAGACTCATGAAATTATACAAAAAATTAATACCGCCGGCCGTACTGAAAATAAAAAATTATGCTGTTTTTAGATAGAACAGTTTGTTATTGACAAAAAGTGTTCATTCACTTTTTCCTAACTCTTATAGTTTCATGGCAACATTGATTTTTCGGAAGGGTGCTTTTGCATTCTGTCGAATATTAAGTAATTTTTTTTATTTTAAAAATGTTACCTGAACACAATTAAAAGTTTGTCACGACTCTGAACCCAAACGGAAATTCTTTGATAGACAGTTTCTCATTTTAAGTACAAATTCTGCGAAATATAACTTCTACGTTTCATTTCTTCAGTTTCTTGCATTTTTGTGTAAATAAAACTGTAGGGATTAGGAGCAAAATCCCATTTAATGTCTATATCAGTGATAAAAAATCCACCCCCGTCAAGAAAATAGCCACAAACAGCCGAGCATAAGGCCGGGGCAGATAAGAGCAGCGCGACATCCGATCCCAGAAAAATTAAAAGGCCATATCGCCCGCCCTCACATACATTTCAGCTCCGGTCCCCACGGACAAATTGTTATTGACCGGATCCCAGGATTATGGAAAATCGTTGGGGTCGAAGCGGCCGAGATCCACCCGATATCGGTTACTAAACCTCTTACATCAGATCCGAACATCAGATAGCGGCTGGGGATTCTCCAGGAATATATATCCGACTGTTCCGGGCATTCGTTTCTGCTCGCATTACACGCATGGGACATGCTGCACGGCAGAATATTCTTGAATAAGCTGAACTTTCCAAAATAACCACTTTGTATACAGTTTCCTCTATAATTTACACATTAAAATATGTTTTGAGACCACCTCAAATTTCATTTAACTTTGTACACTTTGTATATTAGACAGTGTTGTACCTGTTTATATACGACAAAAAATGTTTCCCCTAAAATCGATTATTTTATTTACTTAATTAAATTAAAGTTTAATTGTTTTTATATTTTATTCTGATTGTAACGACCTTTTACATTAAATTTAACAATACCAGTAAAAAATGACTTTATTTGTATTCAAAAATTTAACATTTTATATAGTTAAGTAACAGTAACACAAATCACATCAAAAGGGCGTTCAGATAAAAGTTAACCTTGACGCTAAGTTTCAAGGTCAGTCGAGGTCTACTTGGAGATATTAAATGGAACAATATTGGAATCAATAGATCGTTGAATTTTACGCCTGAATAAGACATGAGAAAATATTTCTTGTATGTCCTTAAAAGGCATTTATCAAAATCACTTTTTTTTTTAATGACTGGACAAAAATGTTTCAAATTAAATTTGTAGGAATTTTATTGGCAAATTAAATGGTGACCTTGAACTTGACCTAACAGCTGATTATATATCAGTCTCCAGAATGGTTATATTATCAAACTTTAATTATAACCAGTATGTTAAATTTCAAATTGTTGATTACGTCTATTAAATTCTATTTTATATCTATTATTTTTTGTCAAAAGTTAATTTGACTTTCAAATGACCTACGACGACATTTTTTTCCCAAATCCTGATACAAAATTTTGCGTTGTATCCGTTGCTGGCATAAAAGAATAGGGTATTCCATTTGATATTAAGTTGACCTTAGTTTCAGCTTGCAACTTGTGGTGAAGATTAAATACAAGGTCATCATCTAGTTTGACATTAAAAATCCTACAAAAATTTGTAGTTAAATAGTTTGAAATATTTTCGTCAGGTTTTTCAGAGAAAATGAGTGACCTCCAAATGACCCACATACAGAAAATTTTGTAGGACCTAAATTTAGCGCTATATCGATTGCTTATAGAAAAAGTGGGTTGACTTAAAATTTTCAAGTTAACCTAGGTTTGAACTTGAAACTTAAAGTCAATGTCAAACTCAAGGTCACCAGAATATTGATATCCTGCAACGTTTATTTGATTTTTTTGAGAAGCCTCAATCCTGAAAAGTTATCGGGGGTTTCTGGTACTTTTCGGTCAGCCTGTATGTAAGCATTATAAGTATTGCAAAATTGCAATACTTATAATGCAATTGCAAAAAGTTCAGATAAAATTTGCCGTTTAGTGGAAAACTAAAAACCAAATACGTACATAAACTTTTATAACTAAAATTATTATTAATAATAAACAACTATAAATACTACCGATAAAAAAGGTAATAAATGCAATATTTTAAAAAGTAGACTATAATTAATTAGATTTCTTCTATACAGGATGTCCGGAAAGGTCATGTCAAAAATGAAGGCGTTGTTAATAAAATTCGATTTTCTCAAAAACGTTACAAGATATCGACTAATATACGGTATACCTTTTTTTTAGTAAAATAAGAGAGGAATCGAACTATGAAAGAAAAATGTCAAATTTGGCAACGCTGTCAAAGATGTATACATTTAAATGGATAATTTCGTTTGGTTCTGTATAATCCAGATATATTGAATATAATTTTAGACTTCGAAATTAACATTAGCATGAGTTACTTTAATTGCCAAAATTTCATTTTTGTTATGGTGACGACTTAGAAGTTATAATTGGAATTTGTTTTTCAAACTTCTTTTTTTGAAGGCGAATAACTCCACAGCGAAGCCCGATAGGAAAAAAAAATTAAATAGTACATCTATTTTGACCTCCCCTCTAAACCCCTTCATTTTTGACATGACCTTTCCGGACACCCTGTATATTATTATCGTCTATCACTTGCGAAAGTGTCGTGGAACAATTATATTTTGTACGAAATCCAGATTGATGTCTAGGCAATACATTTGTTCAAATGTGGACTTGTTTGTTTATTGCTCGGTTTTTCTAATAATTTTGAATAATGTGGGAAGAACACTAATTGGTCTAAGGTCTACCGTAAGTCCAGCAACATCATTTACTTTAGATTTTCACTGATTTGGGGGAGAACACTTATGTAAGTAATGGTAACAATGCATTAATATTATACGCAAACTAATTCCATCTGAATCTACTGCATTTGATTTAATAGAAGGAATGTTTGAATATATTTAATCCTGCGATAGTATCAGAATAAATTCTACGACACCATCTTTAATTACTCCAAGTAATAATTTATAGAACCCAAATCAACTGTAAGTTAGGACTTACAAGAATTTATAATCATTAATTTTATTCACATTAGTTAAGGACGATTGTAGTCCTATTTTAGTATATACAGTGTATATCAGTTTGACTGCTATAATTTTAATAGACGACACCATACATCAAAATAAATAAAGAAAACATGTGATATGGGTTCTAAAATCAACGATGTTTGAGAAAAACATCAATATTTCCAAGTTAAAGCTCACTGGAAAAAAAATCGGTGTCAGTGAAAGCAATAAAGGTTCGGAGTGAATCTATCGAGTGAAATTATTGATTACATTTTAACTCAATATCTGATCATTTTATTCATTTGTGATTATACATATTTAAACTAAAACTGAGTACTTTCACTCAAATATAGGTAATCCTTAAATAAATTCTTCACGTAAACTCGCATTTGGTGCGTATCAAAGTAAATGTCCTCATTACTGAGTGATTTTAAATGTATATTAATTTCGAGTAATTTATATGGCGCCGTAAAGATGGCACCACTTACATATTGCTTCTGTAATCTCGACCACAGTTGATAGGGGTCCGTTAGATGCTCCAGAAAAGCGTGATCGCCAGGAGAACAGGCCTTAGCCGGAGGCGGCGGATCTCAGCTGGCGGGTCTCAGCCAGGACAGGAGGAGGCCACGCGAAGTGAATTAATTTTAACACTGTATATTCTAATTAATCATTTATATACTCAGAATAGAGTCAAAAGTTGCTCTATTGATAGTTAGCCGTAACTCGGAATTGAGTAAAACTCACTCATTTCTGATGCAATAGTTTCACTCAGTTGTACACATACTAATAGAGTGAAAATTTCACTCAATTAGGTGTAGACAAAAATTGATACATTATTTAGTAAAATTGAGTGAATTTTTTTACAGTGCACAGCAGTTTGCGTAATTAAGGAACCTCAACATAGTTTTGTTAATCAGTAAATTTTGATAAAGTTAATATGGCGCAATATGACAACAGCGCTACAGAATGACAGTGCCAGTGTTGCGCGACTAGTAGATGTAGTAGTGGTTGACATCGACAATCAGATTTGAAGGTATCGTGCATGCATTGAAAGTTATTGTGAAAATGTTGAACACATTCTGTAGTTTTTCTCGTACCTGCATGTTTAAAATTGTCTGTAATTTAATTTTTATCTACTCAAAAATAAAGCTAGACAGTAATTTATTTCAAATTTCAGCTGTCCTAAAACTAGGTCAAGTGATTCGACTCGCACTGTTGCCAAATTGTGATCAAATTCCCCAATATCATAACTCAACGCATTTTAAAGAGGGTTAACGTTACGTCCATGTTATAATATAGCACTGTTGCCACGTTGTGATAAAATTCCCCAATATTTACGCATTTTGAAAAAATATATATATGCTTAATCTAATTTATGCAGACATATCATTCTTACTTTTTTTACTCAAAACCGATATTTCAAATATATTTTTGTGTTTTTCTCTGTATTAGTTTTATTGCATAAAATATTTCCAAATTAAATTTAAGTAAAATCCCTGATTGTCTCTTTTGTGACATACATACATGAATGTTTTTGATGACATTTGTACGGGACGTATCAGAAAAAATAGCCTTTTAAAAAACATGAAATTGTCCCAAATCTCCGTATAATTCTTCACTTTTTTGTAAAGGATGTCTACTTCATTGTTCCAGCAGTCCATAAGTCAGTTATATACAAAACTTCGCGCTCTGCCGTCCCGCGGATATCCCGTTGCGCGTTCAGACGTCGCCTTAAATGATCCAGAAGCGACGAAACCGTTTAAATTTCAGCGTACGGCCCATTTAACCCCACTCCGGGCGAAATCATATTCTCGCGGCAGTCCGACACCCCCATCGGCGCTCTCTAACAATGTAAGGCAAAAAAGGCGCTTTGTCTGCGGCCGTAATTTACTTATATTGTAGTTAAATTGCGTCGCGGGCGTTTTTTAAGCCTCGGCGGTTCCGGCAGCGTTCCAGACCGCCATCTGTCAATCTTCGGATGAGTCAGAGCTGATTAGAGCGGAATGCCTCCGACCAGAAGAGGTTGGCGTGCGAAGGGTTCAGTCTCAAGGCGTCAAAACACAGAAATGTAAGAAATATCTCGACAGGAATATGTAACATTAGTTAAAAAGACCATAACAATAACAAAAAACTATAAATTGTATTTTAGTAGCTCTTTCTGAAGCTAAAGTGCTAGTTTTTAATATAATTAAATTTAGTTTATGCACTAAAAGATGACTAAAAGTCTTATTTTCGAGGATTATTCAATCTCTAGACTAGATTTTACACTGCATGAGCTTAAAAATGCTACTATCGTTTTTATTTCAAGGACTATAGTGTCATTTTCTAACGGTTTAAGATATATTTAGCACTTCACTAAAATTATTACTTTATAATTTTATTCATTACTATTTATAATCCGCACCTAAATATAGGTACTTTAATTTCGGGTACTAAAGTGCTATTTTAATTTTTGTCGGACTAGAGTGTGTTTTAATGATTAAATTTTCCCATCGCGGCGAACGAAGCTGCTAGCACCCAATAAATTAATTTCCATTCCATGAACTACATATATTATTTTAGTCTTCATTTCGAAGAATAAGCAAGGTGTTGTAGTTTTTAATAACTTAAATTTAATTTTTACATGGAGTTGACTAAATCTGCTATTATGGTCTATACTCTTCGGGAATTACTTAATTGTGAAAGATTACATTTTGGATTGCATGGACTAAGTGTTATTATAGTTTTTATTTCGAGTACTAAAGTGTCACCTTTTAATGATTATTTATTTTTCACACTTTATTAACTAAAAGTATTATTATTGTGTTTAATCCTTAATTAAATAAAGGTTTTTTCGCTTCGGGAACTAAAGTATTACTTTAGTTTTTGTAGGACTAGTGTGTTGATTAATGATTGAAGCCTCTAGTCTTCAATAGATTAACTTCCGTTTCATTAAACCTTTCTTTGCCCCGAGAACTATAGTGTTACTTTAGTTTTTGTAGGACTAAAATGTGTGTTTAAATTTTCTTTTTCCATCGCGTTGACCGAAACCGCTATCACCCAATAAATTAACTTCCATTTCATGATCTATATTATATAATATTTTAGCCTTCCTGTCCAAGACTAAAGAGTTGTAGTTTTTAGTAATAAAATTTAGTTTTTACACCGAATTAGCTAAATCTGCTATTGTGGTCTATACTTTTCGAGAATTACTTAATTGCGAAAAATTACATTTTATACTGCGTGGAGTAAATGTTATTATAGTTTTTATTTACTAAAGTGTCACTTTTTAATGATTAGTTATTTTTCACACTTTATTAACTAAAAGGATTATTTTTGTGTGTATTATCCTTAATTGATTAAATCTTTTTTCCGAGAACTAAAGTGTTACCTTAGTTTTTGTATGACTAAAGTGTGTTGATCAAATTTTTTTTTTCTCGTCGCGACGAGCGAAGCCTCTAGGGTCCAATAGATTAACTTCCGTTTCATGAACTATGTATATTATTTTAGTTTTTATTTCGAAGACTAAAATGTGGTTTTTAATGATTAAATTTAGTTTTTAGACGGAGTCAACTAAATCTGCTATTATGGTTTATACTTTTCAAGAATTACTTAATTCCGAAAGATTACATTTTGCATTGCATCGACTAAATGTTATTATAGTTTTTATTTCGGATACTAAAGTGTCATTTTTTAATGATTGAACTTATTTTTTACAGTTTACTAACTAAAAGTATTATTTTTATGTTTATTATCGTGTTTAAACACCGTAAGGATTAACCTTAATTGATTAAACTTCGCCAGCCCCGGCAACTTTAGTTTTTGTAGGATCAAAGTGTGTTTTTGTTGATTAATTTTCTTTTCCCATCGCGTTGGCCGAAACCGCTATCATCCAATAAATTAATTTTTATTTACTGAACTATATTATATATTATTTCAACTTTCATGTCGAAGACTAAAGTGTTGTAGTTTTTAATAATACATTTAGTTTTTACACCGAATTAACTAAATCTGCTATTGTGATCTATATTTTTTGAGAATTACTTAATTGCGAAAGATTACATTTTGGATTGTATGGACTAAGTGTTATTATAGTTTTTATTTCGAGTACTAAAGTGTCACCATTAAATTATTAGTTATTTTTCATACTTTATTAACTAAAAGTATTATTTTTGTATTTAATTCTTATTTGATTAACCTTTTTTCGTTTCGGGAACTAAAGTGTTACTTTAGTCTCCAATATATTAACTTCCGTTTCAGGAACTGTATATATTATTTTAGTTTTTACTTCGAAGATTAAAGTGTGGTTTTTATTGATTAAATTTAGTTATTGCACTGAGTGGACTAAAACTGTTACTGTGGTCTATACTTTCGAGGATTATTTAATTCCCAAAGACTACATTTTACACTGCATGAACTATTTTAGTTGTTATTTCGAGTACTAAAGTGTCACTTTTTAATGATAGATTTATTTTTCACACTTTATTAACTAAAATAATTATTTTTGTGTTTATTATCGTGTTTAATCCCAACTGATTAAACTTTTTTCGGTCCGGCAACTAAAGTGTTACATTAATCTTTGTAGGACTAAAGTGTGTGTTTCTGTTGATAAAATCTTCTTTTCCCATAGCGTTGACAGAAGCCGCTTGCCCCCAATAAATTAACTTCCGTTTCATGACTTATATACATTATTTTAGTTTTTATTTTGAGGACTAAAGTGTGGTTTTTAATGATTAAATTTAGTTTTTGCACTAAGTTGACTACAACTGCTATTTTGGTCTATACTTTCAAGTATTAACTTAATGCCCAATGATTATATTCTACACTGCATGAACTAAGTGCTATGTTAGTTGTTATTTCGAGTACTAAAGTGTCACCATTAAATTATTAGTTATTTTTCATACTTTATTAACTAAAAGTATTATTTTTGTATTTAATTCTTATTTGATTAACCTTTTTTCGTTTCGGAAACTAAAGTGTTACTTTAGTTTTTGTAGGACTAATGTATGTTGATTAAATTGACTGAAACCTCTAGTCTCCAATATATTATCTTCCGTTTCATAAACTGTATATATTATTTTAGTTTTTACTTCGAAGATTAAAGTGTGGTTTTTATTGATTAAATTTAGTTATTGCACTGAGTGGACTAAAACTGCTACTGTGGTCTATACTTTCGAGGATTANTTCAGGAACTGTATATATTATTTTAGTTTTTACTTCGAAGATTAAAGTGTGGTTTTTATTGATTAAATTTAGTTATTGCACTGAGTGGACTAAAACTGTTACTGTGGTCTATACTTTCGAGGATTATTTAATTCCCAAAGACTACATTTTACACTGCATGAACTATTTTAGTTGTTATTTCGAGTACTAAAGTGTCACTTTTTAATGATAGATTTATTTTTCACACTTTATTAACTAAAATAATTATTTTTGTGTTTATTATCGTGTTTAATCCCAACTGATTAAACTTTTTTCGGTCCGGCATCTAAAGTGTTACATTAATCTTTGTAGGACTAAAGTGTGTGTTTCTGTTGATTAAATCTTCTTTTCCCATAGCGTTGACAGAAGCCGCTTGCCCCCAATAAATTAACTTCCGTTTCATGACTTATATACATTATTTTAATTTTTATTTTGAGGACTAAAGTGTGGTTTTTAATGATTAAATTTAGTTTTTGCACTAAGCGGGCTAAAACTACTACGGTTTATACTTTCGAGGATTATTTAATTCCCAAAGATTACATTTTACACTGCATGAACTAAGTGCTATTTTAATTGTTATTTCGAGTACTAAAGTGTAACTTTTTAATGATAGGTTTACTTTTCACACTTTATTAACTAAAAGAATAATTTTTGTGTTTATTATCGTGTTTAATCCCCAACTGATTAAACTTTTTTTGATCCGGCAACTAAAGTGTTACATTAATGTTTGTAGGACTAAAGTGTTACATTAATGTTTGTAGGACTAAAGTGTGTGTTTCTGTTTAATAAATTTTCTTTTCCCATCGCGTTGACAGAAACCGCTTGCCCCCAATAGATTAACTTCCGTTTCATAAACTATATACAGTATTTTAGTTTTTATTTTGAGGACTAAAGTGTGGTTTTTAATGATTAAATTTAGTTTTTGCACTAAGTTGACTACAACTGCTATTTTGGTCTATACTTTCAAGTATTAACTTAATGCCCAATGATTATATTCTACACTGCATGAAGTAAGTGCTATGTTAGTTGTTATTTCGAGTACTAAAGTGTCACTTTTTAATAAATGGAATTATTTTTTTTCATATGATTTGCTAAAAGTGTTATTTTTGTATGTATCATATTTTCTAATCCATAACTGATTAAATCTTTGTTTTAATTATTGTGGTACTAAAGTGTTTGTTTCGAAACATACACTTTTTTTTCATTGTGTTGACTGAAACTGGCAGTCTGCAAAACACCATTTCGTGAATTATTCTAGTTTTCACTTGGAAGACTATAGTGTTAATTTTTAAATAGTTTTAGTTTATGCTCTCCATCGACTTAAATCCCACTAGTAAATCCTAATTTGATATTTCAGTCACAGCAACAATTATTAATCAATTTTCATTGTTTCAGGAGATAAAGAGCAAATAGTACTAGTATGTATGTATACCTAAAAACTAAAATGCTCCTCTCTATATTTATCTTGGGAAAAATCGAAACAGTAAAAATTCGTTCTTGATATTTTGAAACAAACTATAACCAGATATTTTCCGCTGTGGGTTTTATGACGAATTATATGTTCGATCTGACTTATCTTATCGCTGTGCAACATCCAGAATCCTAAGTTATACGGACCCAGAGGGATTAACCGAAATCCTCCTCTAATTTATTAGCTGCGTTTTGAGGAATCGTGAAATTTTATATTTATCTTATCGTCGCAATTAAAATAACCACCGAAATCCGATACGTAGTCCGAAATAAAACGGACCATTAAAACGACCATAAAATATGATACGCCACGTTAAAAAAATAGTCAGTGACGAATATGGATACGTTTGTATGTTTCGTGTTTTTATTGTCTGTAATTTTTTAAATTAGACGATTAACTTGTAAATCACAGGCAATGATAGACGTAAATTATGACAGAGGAAGGTATTAAAATCGGCCAAGCCTATTGTTACCGATGCCAGTCATCAAATGACACAGCGTTTGGTAATTTTAGTAACAGCTGTTTCAATATTATAGTTGAAAATTGAAGCGATAATAATAATCGCGGTGTTACAACTGGCGTACGTTAAAAAATTTTAAAGGGGGCAGAGAAATTGGGCGAAATTTCGCAAAAAGCTATAGGGCTCAGGTCTGGACGACTCGTTGACCGTTCATTCTCTCGCCGCGGCGGAGCTGCGATTACAGTAACCGCATAAATGGCGTAAAAAAACAGTGAACGGTGACGATTCCCCACATTAGTCGGAATATCATTAGCGCGAAGGTTGTACTTAGCAAAGTTTAACACGTACGCGCAGTTCCATAAATCTTCGCCAACAATGCAAGGCCAGAACGCTGTTATAACTCGCATCTAACAGCGGTCTAATACGATAAATTATAAAGCGTTTTGTCGGGAGACATCGATATACAATAAAGGCCGCTTAACGCAATTACGCATTTGTTCTGTGATACATTGTGCCATTGTCGGCCGGTATTTATCGGTTGTTATCTGGGAAATGCCGGCTGGATCTAATTGTAATGTTTAATTAACCAGATGAAAACTGTTTGTAGGGATACGGCGGAGCAGGAAGTGATAAGTAAAGAAGTCATTCTGCCGCTTTGCGGATTTATATAATCAAAGAGACTCGTCTGGAGCTGAAAAACATTACTTCAGTATTAAAAAAAAACAAATATTTCAATATTAGCTAGTATTTTTTACACAATTTTAAAGGTAGTCAATTAAATCAAAACAATTTAAGAATTTTTCCAAGAAAATTTTTTCAAATGAAATTAAAATAAAAACTAAAAATTATGCGTCTAAATACCTATTGAGTGTCCCAAAATCAGGCAAGATTTGTCGAGTCAATTGTTTCCAACGCAAAAAAAAAGACTGCGTGACAGCTGATAATTCAGGGTTGTTAAAAATGGAGCGCTACACAAAAGAATAACGCGTATTCATTGTTGAACAATATTTTAAAAACAATGAAAGTTTGGCAGCTACAGTTCGCAATTTTCGTACAAAATATGATTGGAATAATGATTTAACTTTACAGTGAAGAGATTAATTGAAAAATTCAGAGAGACTGGATCAATTAGTGATCTTAAACACTCTGGTCCTCCTGAACAAGTCGTTCAAGACAAAACATCGAAGCAGTTCACGAGAGTGTTACTGACTAGGCCAGGAAATATAGAGTTGGACGCGACTTTTTGTTTTGGCAAACTGAATTTATCACTATAAATGCTAAATATTATGTACAATAACATATTAATTTCCACAGTCATAAAAATGGGGGGAAGACTGTTCACAGGCTGGTTAATTGTATAATTTTTACGAAAATTCACGTTTTTCGCTTATAACTTTTTCCCGTTCATTTCCACGATAAAACAGTTAAGTACTGTTTTTTTCGTCTTCAAAAGACCTATAAAACTAGCCCTCGAGCGTCAAAAAATATTGATTAGATCAAAAGTTATAAACAGAAGGAATTTATTTATGACTTTTAAATTAAACATTAATAAACTGCGTTATTATTACCGGAACGTTTCGGCATCGCATCCTCTCATTCCTTATCACTGTGTAATAACTCACCCGATATCTGGAATCGGTAAGTTGAATAGTTATGGCCTTATAAACAAATAAGGCTAAATAATATAATAATTCTAAGAAATATCTTGTATTCTTGCTGTTTTGTCATCACTCTTGAAATAGACTAATTATAATAATTATTACAAAGAGGTCCTTTTGTTTTCACATTTTACATAGGATTACTTCATCAGGTAGGCTCGTTCCGTATGGAATTAAAAAATATTGATAAAAAAATTTACATTTTGAAACGACAATATAAGAAGCGTTGAACGTGACAAGATCAATGAGAATTGCTAGTTTTACCTAAAAATATTTGTCCGTTTCATTAAATTTCTTTAAAAAAAGGTATTTTAATATTAATGCTAGTAGGTATTTTTTACTCTATTACTAATGGTATTAAGCTAATCCAGATATATTAATTTTTTTCTTAGATAAAGTAAAAAATATGAGAGTTAATATTAGAATATAATAATAATGTTTTTTAAAGAAATTTGGTAAAAAAGGCAAACTCTTAGTTAAAACAAAAAAGGTAATTATATCTATCCAGTATTAGAATATCGGGTAAATTACTTTGCTGACACATACGCAATGTTTTGTCGAAATTTTCCATGACTGTTTTTCACAAATGAGGCTAAATTTCCTTGATTCAGCATTCAATCTCCTTCAAGCCGTGGGCTTCTTGGCATATACCTTAGATTTCAAAGAAAAAGTCCAAATCGCATGATTGGCCAATTCTGGCTCATGCAGTAATTGAATTGTTTCCTGGGCTGTAAGGCATATGGCACCGTCTTGTGGAAAACGTACGTCGTTTACATCCATATCTTGCAATTTAGGCATTAAAAAGTGGATTATCATGTCGCGATAGTGAGCACAATTTACTATTATGGCAATTTCAAAAAACCTAGGTATGTCTGATTTGGTTGAGGACTTTACAAGAAGAATGACCGGAAAATTATTTTTTGAATAATGACTTAAGATTTTATTTAAATGAAAAGTCAGT
Organism: Anoplophora glabripennis; assembly: GCF_000390285.2. Classification (NCBI taxonomy): domain Eukaryota; kingdom Metazoa; phylum Arthropoda; class Insecta; order Coleoptera; family Cerambycidae; genus Anoplophora; species Anoplophora glabripennis. The sequence goes on from NW_019419456.1 coordinate 2,698,802, forward strand.
AATACTAACATCTGAGCATAATTTTATGCGTTCTTGTTATTTTTATACCTATCTTTTTTCTTATAAATGTATTTAGTTTTTTGTTACTTATGAAGACTATTTCAGTTCCTGTTCTTAGCTCCTTTTTATTTTTTAACATTGTTTTTTGTTAATTATTGAAGTAAAATACATTTATTTTTATTATTATTGATGTATATTTCCATATTTATTTTATTGCTCCATTATTTGGTGATTAACTTAGATCCTAGAATGCTGCCAGGGTGGCAGCAAAAGCTACACTTGGCGCGGCCCTGTTTCAGGGCACCCGATATCAGGTGCTTATTTTTTATATTAAGACATACCAACTAGCTTTTTGCTAGGTATTGTTGTAGATTAGCAGTTAGGAATTTTGTCTGTGGGGTTTTTTACGTACCTAGATTTATGGTATCGAAGAACATCGTTCGAATTCATCCGATTAGATTTTTTAGAAAACATTTTTGAATTTGTTAGAATTAGTTTAATATCTTAGTACGTTCTTTTTTACTGGAATACAGGATGATAAATTGATATTGGATACGCTGAAGTTCAGTAAAATTAGTTTATTTTATGAGTATTTCGTGATAAAAACTATCTTAAAATAATGGATGTGTTTTAAAGTAGTGGCAGTCAACATTTTTTCTCCACTCAACATAAAAAATTAATTAAAAAAATTCTGTAAATAAGGTTATATCATACATACATCTAGTTATCTTCTATGTATGTTAATATACTTTTTTTTTTGTTGATTTTGGTTCAAAATAACGTTGCGGGATTCTTCCTAGGAAGTGGACAGGCTTTCAAAAATAATACAAGTTCTGTATTTGTATGAATATCATTTTAATTCTTAAATTAATTGACATATACACAAGACAAGTTCACGATTGCTACGTCATTACTTCAGGTAGTACCAGCCATAAAAGTATCAGCTAACGAAAATTGTAATAAATAAGCTATAGTTTTCATCCGACGTTTACGCCTGGTACTCTTAGAACATAACAAAAAGCATATTTTACATGTTATCGAGAGAAAGGAGAGGACTATGTACAAAGTATATAAAAATTGCATAGGGACTGCATTTTACCAAAAAAAAACGGTGACCTACAGAGTGACTTGGAGTTGCATCTAATGAATCACTGGAAATATTCAAGCGCAGTTAGCTGTGAATATTGCTAGGATCCCGGGTCAGCAAACAAATATTTCTGGTCTAATATACAGTTATAATATAGTAATATACAATTTACACAAAAGAAAACAACTATGTACATCATCAGTTACTTACATACATTATATACATCATTTAAATAGTGAAAAAAAGGAACATACTAGAATATTTCTTACAAGGTTTCAACAGTACCTTCTACACTCACTGTAATGGAGACCTACCGTTATAAAACTTCACGCGATTTTATACCCTTAGGTATGTGTCAATAGTGACAGTATCAGCACCAATGGAAAATAAACTAAACATTGCCGTAGGTATATAATTTTTTTTACAAATACACTTATTTTGTACTTTTATAGCAGTAAGCTTGGGAAAAAGCACTTCGAGGCCGTTGGGTACGAATCAAATCCTTCAAAGAGTACGGAATTAACCTATACGTACTGTCAAATCAAAGTGACCTGGAGATTCTCGTGAGCTCGATATATTTATTGCAAAAACACCCCGTATATTTTGGCGCCCGCACAACCAGAATTCGGAACTATCGACAAAACGAGTCAGAATCATATTTTTCCCGTATCTGCATATAACAAAATTATCCCACTCCTGATTTAGAGATATAACAAAAAAACGTATTATTCGTAGTTATTTTTATGGCTATGGACAAATTAATACTATGTCTCTGTTATTTTTCCATAAAATTAACTTTTTTATTAAAAAAAAACAAACTTGAGTCGTTGCAGTGACAGAAACGCGGTACAAGTTTTGCGGGCGCCCAGTATTTCACTTCTCAAGCGTAAGGCGCGTCCGGAGGCGGCGTTGAAAATCGACTACCACAAGGTTCTATCACAGGTCCGCTATGTTACGCCGCCATCACAAACGCCCTATCACACTTGGGAACGCATCTAAACAATATAAATCCAGAGTACGGTCGAGACGACTACATCCTCACTACTTTTACTATTTATCACTCATCTCCTCAGTCTGTTTTACGTCCAAACCGTTCACCATCTTCTCTATGCTCTTCAAGTCGCTGGGGGAGTTGGCCGCCTCTGGCTTAGGTGACGTGGTGTTGGGTCTGAGGGGTGGGGAGAGCGAACCGCCCCTTATTTTACCAGATGGCGAGTTACTTAGACTCCTTGTGTGGGAGCTAGGAGTAACCGTCTCGAAAGCGCTACCCAAAGGCGAGGAACTAACCCCCGAATTAGAGTTGGGTAAAGTGTAAGGGGTAAACCTATGTCCCCCTTTTAGGTGGTTGTGTATGGGGGAGGTGGGAGAGAGGTGGTGACTGTGGGGGTTGGGGTGCGCCAAGTTCTGGTAATGAGAGAACAAAGCGGGATGTTGCGCCGCCAACGCCAACTGAGCGTTGAACAGCAAACTGTGATTCATCCCAGGAGCGTGGGCGCCAGTGAACAGACTGAGAGGGGGGCCGAAGGGGGAGTGACCTCCCGCGCCCGGGTACATGCCCGGGGGGTACAGGTAAGGCAATAAATGAGGGGGCGGGTGTATGGGGGGTCCAACGCTTATGTTGGGCGACGGGTACTCGGAGGGGTTCGAGGGACCGGCCGTGGAGTCTTTGGGTGAAGATGGTCGGGGTCGAAACGCCGTACTGCCCGGAGACTCCGAGCAGCTGCTTTCCGAGCCTGAGTCGTCGTGGAGGCGGCGCCGGATGGAGTCGTCTTCAGTAGCTGCAAGGAAAAGATAAGTTAAACAACAAAGCACGACGATCAAGAAAGCAGTTACTTACCCGAATGGTTCACAGATGACGCTACGGGAGCGGAGCTGTGAAGAGACGGCCTTGGGCTGTCCGCCGTACCGACCACATCTAACTCCGAGTCATCGGTTTTCGAAACGGTGCTGCTATCCGCTGACATGCGCGCCGGCAAGGGGTGGGAGGTCTTGTCGTCTGTGTGCCTCTGGGCTAGCATCGCCTGCCTGTAACAATAGAGAGAATAAAATTATAAAATGTGTTGCTTTTACAGGGAAATGTATCTACAGTCATATGTAACTGTTACCCCACCAATATTGTTACCCCACCAATATTGTATTTGTTTGGACTACTATTACATTCTCATTAGATTCCAACTAGAACGGAATTATATTTCTACCAAATTCTAAATAAGATGGCAAATAAATTGTAATAAGAGTCCAAGTAGGTTTCAATAAGCCTCCGGCTAGATTTTAGTTTGGTCAGTACTAGAGCTTCAACTAGGCAATAAGATGTCAACTAGATTCTAATATGAGTCTAACTAGATTCTAGTAAAAATTCAACTAGATTTTTGTTTGATAAGAATAAAAATTTTACTAATCCCATTAAAATTATAAGTAGGTAGGCAATAAGATGTCAGCTAAATTCTAATAGAAGCTACATTCTAGTAAAATTTAGTAAAAGATGCCAGTTATACTCCAGTGAGAGTCCAACTAAGTATCAGTAAGATTTAAACAAGATTTTACTTTGACTAGTACGTGAAAGATTTCAATAAAAATGTCAGCTAGATTCAAATAAGAGGCTAACTATATTCCAGTAAGATTTTCTAGATTTTAGAGTTTGTTTAGTATGTACTAGAATCGTATAGAACCTCAATAAATATACCAGTTAGATTCAAATAAAATATTTCAACTATACACTATGCGAGCTAGATTCTAATAAGAATCTAACTAGGCGTGTTTAATAATACAGTGGTACAGGACTTCAATAAAAATATCAGCTAGATTCAAATGAAATTTCACCTAGATAATAAAATGAGAGCTAGATTCTAATAAGAATCTAACTAGGCGTGTTTAATAATACAGTGGTACAGGACTTCAATAAAAATATCAGCTAGATTCAAATGAAATTTCACCTAGATAATAAAATGAGAGCTAGATTCTAATAAGAATCTAAGTAGATTCCAATAACAGTTCGATTTTATTTTAATTTGATTAATACTACAGTGGTTCAATAAAAGACCAGACTAGATTTAAATTTCAACTAAGTACTCTTACACCTTATTAGGTGCAAGCTAGATTCTAATAAGAATCTAACTACATTTCAGTTTGCTGCAGTTCAATAAAAATTTAACTAGATTCTAATACTATTTCATTTAGGTAGTAAGGTTCTACTTTTCTAGTTTAACTACATTCCAGGAGATTTGAAAAAAATTTTTGTTTGATTAATACTAGCATCGAACAGGAATAAAATAATAAAAATATTTCTAGTAGGTAATAAGATAAATTCCAATAAGATATTTTAGTCCAATTACACTTTCAACTAGATTCTAATAAGAGTCCAATTAGATTTCAGTAAAACCAATATTCTAATGTTTCAATTCTAATAAGATTTCCAACTAAGATTTTGATATCAACTAGATTTCACTTTGTAAGCTTCGGAAATATAGACAGAATTGTTTACATTAAAAATGTCTATACACAAAGTGTTTATTGGTTTCATAAAAGCAGAATGCCCCTTTTTTATCGTTTTTTTTTACTGCATTTATTTGCATTTGAATTTGCACCCCATCCACCGGACTACTCCGGGTCGACGTCGGTCTGTCATCAGGGCCCGGACGGGCGGTATCTCGGTCCAAATTAAAAGCTGCCGCAAAATAAAGACTGCGGCGCGCTGGGGCGACAATACGGCTTAACAGTATCAAATTAGCTGTGGCATTTATATAAGGTCAGGGAGGGTGAGCCGGGGGGCGGTCGCATTTGCATTTACAGTAAGTGATATGCATACATTCCGGCGGGGCGGAATGCCTCAGTGTTTGGCTGGGTCGCAGTTTAATTTCCAGCGCCGCAAATTGGCTTACGCGGGCGGCGGCGAATGGATGGGGGAGGGGGTGAGGGGAGAGGAAGAGACGCAGCCCTTTATTACGCCGTTTAAATGTATAAATAACCGCTTAAGCGAATTCGCGCTTTTTTGCCAGCATCCGAATGACTAAAAGATAAAGCTTACACCGGAAAAAGTCTTTCGTAGAAGTAGACATTTTGTTGCGAGGAAAAAATTCAATTTAGTTAAATCATTTCTTTTTACTCGTGGTAGATGGATAAGTAGCAACACTGAAACATTTCAAAGGCTAAGACACTGGAAAAAGTGTTTCATTAACGAAAAAAAAACGTATCAAAAGTTGACCTGCGGTATACAGGGGGCAAAAAAAATCGTGCCAAACGTGATAATTTAAAATTTGAAAAATCTGAGCTTTTCCAAATAGAACACCCTGTGTTTTATGATTTCATTAGATACCTTTCTGCAGTCCCTACAATTTTTAATAGCTTTCCCTATACCTAAGTTGCGTAGTTTTTGGCTGTAATGTGATTATTTTATTGTTATTATACTTTTCCTATTACCTATTTATCTTTCAGTTTAGAGAACACCTAAATCACGTATATCCAAACCAGTAGTTAGGTCGTGGTGGTCCAGTTCCTTGGCCCGCACGTTCGCCTGACTTAAATAGTCTGGACTTTTTCTTGTGGGATTATATCAAGGAGCGAGTATACGAAGTATCACCAACGGATATTCAAGACTTAAAAGAAAAGATTCAAAACGCGTTTCTAACTATAACGCCTCAAATGTTAAGAAATGTCCACATTCATTTTCATCATAGATTATTGCTTTGTGTAGAAAACAACGGTGGACAGTTTGAACATTTATTTTAAGTTAGCTTGCGACTATGACTATTCTTTTTTCTATTCATCCAAATTTTTTAATCACCAATTTCACTAATAACTTTCCTAACTACGGTAACAGTGCTTGATTTTCAATATGATACGGATGAAACTTCTTCGATATTTTATTTGTCAAGCTTTTGAAAACTCCAAGGTTACTACTAATTTCCTGGCACTAATATTTGGATTTTCAACAGCAGACGCCACAACTTTAAATTAAATATTATCGTTGTTACTTTCATGTCTTCTGGTAGTTTTCTCATAATTCGCATTTGCTGTTCATTCAAACCTTTCCTTCACATTTTCAAAACAGTGCAAATCTCTGTAAATTTGGATTATTTCCTTTGTAAATACGTGTTGCTAGCAAACATTTCCCATATTTTGCTAATCCTTAATCACTTGTAGCGATTTTATGGTTTTTTGATTTTATTTACAAATAAATGGTAACTTTCCATAAAGACTTATTTATTAAACTCAAATATCTAAATTTTTCAGTTATTAATTTTCATTTTAAATAGTGTAGCTAGACAACTAATAAATTTAATAAAAATAAATACCCTTACAATATTTTTTCCCACAAAGGAACGGGCGCAAATCCGTTATTTTACATAAAAATGGTTTTTTTGCAAAAACTACGCAACTTAGGTATAGGGAAAGCTATTAAAAAATTGTAGGGTCTACAGAAAGGCATCTAATGAAATCATAAAACACAGGGTGTTCTATTTGAAAAAGTCGAGATTTTTCAAATTTTAAATTATCAGGTTTGGCACGATTTTTTTTGCCCCCTGTATATCGCAGGTCAACTTTTGATACGTTTTTTGAAAGAGCCATCTTCACTCTACAGTTCCTGAAAAAAAATAATTTCTAGCTGTCATACAATCATAATTATGTCAACTACTAGAAGTTACGAAACATAAAAAAAAAAAAAAATGAAAAGTCGATTATCTCGAAAACTATCAATATTTTAATAGGGATCATAACACAAAGTCCCGTTAATTTTTCACGTAGAATTCGATAATGCCATAAAAAATATAGGTTTCCATTTAAAAAAATGAAGTTGGTACCTGCCCAGGAAAAACTGAACACCCTGTATATGCAAATATATTTTCATTTTGTGCAGCTGGGAAAAATAGGCAACTATGTAGAAGAAAAATTAAGATATCTTTTATTAACCTAGATATTGGACTTACGCACACTAGGTGGACACGGTGTGTAAATATGTAAAATTATGTGCCACTATTAATTATTGATTCATCTCTTAGGAAACCCAAAACATTAATTAAGTATAATTAAGTAATTTTTTTATTCAAATTATTTAAAAATGGCTTTTTATAATTAATCATGAATTAGTGACCAAAATTATGAATTTAAGCTAACAGCAATGGGCGTATCGCCTTCTATCATTTACGATTCTAAACTTCTAGTCGTGACGTCACTTACTGATGGCACTTAAGATGTGAGGCTTGTAAGTGATAATGGTTTGGTTTTTTACCCGATTAACTGGACTATAGCTGTGATGTCACCACTAAACCAACCGAGCTTTAAATTAGAAAATTGTTAAGATAAACGCAACGTCAGTGGGAGGGGTCGAGGTTAAATTCGAGCTTGGAATATGCAAAAAAGGATCAACCCTCATTAGACAGGGTGACGAGCACAAATAGAGTAGATCGCGTGACCATGTTAAAAAAAACAAATTCAATCTATCTCCAAACCCTAATAATTCTTTATGGGGTGAGTTGAATTGAGAAATATTTCAACAATTTTGGTTTACATTGAAAAATCTATCAAACTGACAGGTTCTAGTAAAGCGGTACTTCTGTTTTTACGTTATTAACCAGAAAAAAAACATGTATTGAGGGTATAAACACAAACCAGTGTGGAATTGAGTTATCCTTAGCGATTTCGCTTTGTCAAATGAGGAAACGAGGATGGGATTTAGCTTTAGATCAAGATGTATCAGACTAATCCACCCCACAGACAGAGTAAGCTCTACTATTGATTGCGATACACATCATTGTTGGTTTTATTAACTACTCTGATAGAGAAAGGGGATGTAGAGAACACATGCAGTGTTCAAGGTATTCTGATACCAGTTAATAGCAAAAACAATCAGTTTATTTATCAATATCTTAAAATATTTAGGTTCATTAATCTTTTTACGTAAAGCCAAAATAGAGATAAAAGAAAAAAAATAAAATGATTTAAGGGATTACGAGTATTTTAGTTGCGTGATCTACGTATATGCTAGTTTAAAATGTGAACGAGATGCTTTGTTAAAAAACTAGCGAAATAGTGTTTTTAAAAGTGGCATGAGTGCAATAAAGCCTTTTTACGCAGTGCAATAAAGAGACCTTCACACAGTACAATAAAGTGACTTCTTACACAATGCAATGAAGAGGCTCTTTACACAGGATAATAAAGAGATTTCTTACACAGTGCGATAAAGATACTATTTACACAGTGCAGTGAAGAGACTCTTTACAACGGACAATAAAGAGACTCCTTTGCACAGTGCAATAAAGAGACTCCCATACAGTGTAATGAAGAGACTCTGTACATCGTGAAATAGAGATACTATTTACACAGTGCAGTGAAGAGACTCTTTACAACGGACAATAAAGAGACTCCTTTGCACAGTGCAATAAAGAGACTCCCATACAGTGTAATGAAGAGACTCTGTACATCGTGAAATAGAGATACTATTTACACAGTGCAGTAAAGAGACTTCTGACACTGTGCAATAAAGATTTGTTTTTACATAGTGCAATAAAGAGACTACACCCATGCTTGCGGATGCCTATGATGGCTGGAAGTCATCGACGGTAGCCGAATCTTAAGAAGAAGAATCAATCAAATTTTGCGCAGAGCCAGGTAAGGAAGGAATTTTAACAATACCATTGACTGATATAAATATTTCTACTAGAACGAGATGTTGCTCGAATTTTTATTGAAAACTGTGTTAATTGCAAAGTAAATATATACCTACGTTGGTAAAAATTAATATTTTATTTCTCGACAGCTTAAAATGACTTTGGTTCTTGAACTAAATACTTAATTAGCACACGGAGCGCAACACAGCTAAAAAATCAATAAAATTAAGTCTATCACCGAACGCAGTCAACTGCAGTCGTTCTGCTGCACATAGCGGCCCGAAACTGATACGGGGGTGCCCCCGTTCGCCCCCAGGGGCCTCGCGCGAGGGTGCGAGGTCCGGATCATAACGGGGGTTTAATTGACCGACCACGGCGATAATTATAGACGGTGACCTTTTTAAGTATCGCCGGCGTACGGTGGCGTGGCAATGAGTCATAAAGCTGCGAACTTACGACTCCGACGGGCGCTAGGGAATTGGCAAGTAATTAATTCGACGGGATAGGTGCCCAGGGACCTTTAAAAAATTTATCCGGAGCCTATTTTGGTCTCTCTTGTAGATTTTGGATCTCGAAATTAACGGAAAATAACGAGATTGATTCTAAACAAGTACGAGCTTGTTAATTCTGTTGTTGATTTAATCAATGTTTGTTACGTTAAAACTATATTGCAAAAAAAGTATAAAAAGGAACAAATAAATTATTTAATAAAAAAATCAGAATTGATTGAGAACTGCTGAAGTTGCGAGGGAACGACACGTCATATTCTCACATTAGCAAATCACAGTACGTGTTCGGTATTGTCACCTCCTTCGTCAATATATAAGCGACTCCTCGAATTATATTGTACATATTTCTGATAGATGTGAGGCATCAGGCGACATCATCTGAACAACACTTCTCCAAATCATTTGACAGACTTGATCATGGTAAACAGCTGTGCAAAATTTCCCATCGTATTCAATTTGTACAATGCTCTGGTAACAAATCTTGAGTTATTTAATCAAACGTCGGGTGTACTGCAAGGTTGGATACTTGACCCATTGCTTTTCACTCTCTTTATTAACGACATTGCCCAAGATCTTAATGCTCACTTTTTGATGTATGCTGATGACATAAAGCTCTATCTTTGTATTAATTCTGAATCCGATTGTATGCAGCTTCAGCATAACTTGGAACTTACTAATATACAGGGTATATCCTAAGTCTATGTCATAAATTAAGAGGGTGATTCGTTGGGTCATTTTAGGCCCAAAAGCCTTAATAAACCAGAGTCCTAATGTTACTGGATTCCAATTATCCCTGAAGTTGTTTGACGTAGATTGACGAAATGATGTAACTAATTAAAGACAATAATTCGGTGTATTTCTATATAAATCTGTCAACCAGTGGCGGAGGTTCAGGGGAATTTTGTTATTAAAAGCCTCAGAAAAACTACGCCAATGGATTTTCAGAAAAAGGTCTCTTGCATTTTCTTCACACAATAAACCATTTTCGTGTTATAATTTTTTTTTTCATATTTAATTTTAAAATAATTTGTAATAGGTATTTCATGGTTAAAAAAATGAAACGCTAGTAGAAAAAGAAGCAGATTTAAGACAACGAATCATAAATGGATGTCAGCAAGTCAGACAAACGCCAGCAATTTTTGAAAATGTACGACAGTCGTTGGACATTTTCACACACGCCTATTAATTTTTCTGGAAATTCAGTGGCGTACTTTTCTGAGGGTTTTAATGACAAAGCTCAAATCAATATCCTTTTTTATACAAAGTAACAAACTTTTTTGTGTTTTTGTCAATATCCGTCAAACTGTTTATTTAAATTTTTATATGAAATAAAATTTTGTATCAATTTGTGTGGCATTATTTTAGTTTATTAAATGCATGTGCAAGTGGTTTTGCATTAGTTTAAACTTTATGTGTTTTAATTTAGTGCATTTGGTTTCTTAACGTTCCACGCTCTCAATTTTCTATTACAGTTTTTACAATAATTTTAAAGCCTAATTTCATGACACCTTAACAAGACGATTTAACAACTGACGGGCAAAAAAGCGTCAACATACAAAAAAGTTATATAAAAAAATTGTCTATCTCAATGAGTAGATTATACATGATATAAAATTATATAATCAATTTCAAAATCATCATGTGTAATGCTACCATCTGCATCCAAATCGAATTTGATACTTACTTTTTCTCCCTCTTCCCCGCCCCTGTGTCCCTGAAGCCCTTGGCGAACGGGTTATTGTCGATTTTCAGCTGGGTGATCTGGAACAAGAAAATAATTCGATGAAATTCGAATAACTCACTCGTCAGTACGTTGTCCCGTATAGAAAAATAATTACGAACGGATCTATAAAGATTTGTCGAGCAGAGACGGAATTATTTACATAATTTATAATATTGTCCAGCTCTGAAAGCGCTGAAATTACAGGAAGCGACAAAAAAGCGGTTCTGTTGCCGGTTGGGAATGTCGCCGTTCTCGGAATGCGTGGCTTTGGTCTGCGACAGGGCCGGGCTGGCCCGCATTGTGAAAATTTGAAGGTATAACAAAAACGGAAAATTGACGGCTAGTATTTTCTGGGAAATAGAGTTCTTGCTAAAAATTACACTGATATCGAGAACATAAAATAATTGGCGCCAAATCAATTTCTTTACATTTAAAAATTATCTTTTATCTTATAGAGAGTATCAGTTCCTATATATTATTACATTTTTGTGTTTTTCATTGAATTTAAGGCATCTACTTTTTTCGATATTTGATACTTGGCATTTTCAAACATGATAACATGATGCAGGTTTATCTTTCGTTCGATCATATAAATAAATATAAAAAATGTGTATTTTGCATTATTTACTAAACACATTTTAAATAGAAAACTAATCATTATGACTTTAGAAGTTTAAATTCTTCGATCACGGTTATTTTGATTTTTTTTTGACGGTTTAAATTTAACATCTATTCTATTTTTTATAATTTATGAGATATTGGCAGATTATAATGTTTTTAGTTGTTATTTTCATATTAAAAAGTAGATATTATATAATAATGAAATTTTCAGAACTTAAATGGGCTCTGAAAACCATATTTGAGCATTATTAAAATTTTATTAACAATGAAGTTTCCTGGATATTAGAAAAATAATGACAAGATTGTGCAAAAAAATTTAAAATGAAATATACAAAATTATTTGGAAAACATAATTGTATAAAATGTTGTCATTTTGATGAACATATAATCTAATACGTTTTTAAAATTCTCGTCAATGTTACCAATAATGTTGGGTGTAATGTTTCCGAAAACTTGTTGATGTTTTATTAACATACTTTCATAGAGTCAAGAAAAAAATAAATTTTATGATGTTTGGTTTGTTTTTTTAATAAAATACTGCAATTAAAGAACAAGGTTCTTCGAACGTCCAGAATTAATGAGTAAGAGATTAAAAACTATACGACGACATGACATGTCACTTGGAAGGCGATCATAACCCCATAACCCAATAACCTCGTAGCTTCATAGCCACGTAACCTCAAAACTCTGGATGGACAAGAGTGCAGAACCACGAAACTCAGTGGGAACACACGCACTGTGAACTAGCAGGCTTGTTTAACCCCATAACCCGCGGTGTGTGAGTATATATAACCACATAACTCTGTGGAAACAGATCTCATACATCAGGGATCCGAAACTACGTGGTATGTGAGTTGGCAAGCGTTCATAACCCCATAACCCTAGGTGTGCAACGATAACCACGAAACACTGAGGAACTGAGCCCTGTTGTAACTCCATAATCTCTTAACCCCGGGGGAGTCTTATGAGATTTGTGTTACCAAATCGACCAGAGAATTTCTCTTTGTACTTATACTGAAAAACCGTCGTAGTAGTTACTTGACTGTACAATCAGTGATCGTTAGTTTTTGGCTTAATCTTTCAAATAATAGGTTAAAGATTTGTGGGGTTATAGAGTTATGGGGTTGTAGGGTTATGAGGTTATAGGGTTATGGGGTCATAAGGTTATGGGGTCATGTGGCTATGGGATCATAGGGTTATGTGGTCATAGGGTTAAGGGGTCGTAGGGCTGTAGCATTATGGTGCAATATGAGATCATGAATTCCAACGTGTTTCCAATCACTGATGACAGTTTAAGTTGGTTTGAAATTTCGAATACCGCTTTCTAGAGGAGTGTCTTGATGTTAGGGTCAAAACACGGGATTTCTGACTAGATTCGGATACTATAGAACTTTTTTATGCAGAGATGTGTAGTTAATCATAAACAATTTTAGAGGTGTACAAGCCAAACAATGTGTAATAGCAGTGTTTATTCGTAAGCAAAGAATACGTTATTTCTCATCCTTGGAGCTACAAAATTGCAAAATTAACCTTTTTCTCGACTGAATTCAGAGAAATTTATATAAACAAAAATTTAGAAATTATCTTTATAGACTTTTAAATAAAAAAAATTGTTAACATAATATCTCATTGTTAGGAAATATTTACAAAAAATATTTGACCTCTGTTTCTGTTTTTCCACATGTGTTAATGGGCACTACACATAATAACCACACCCTGTGGGCCATGCATAGTATTTGCTGCATTTTTCTTTAAATTCGTCTTTCTGCATGTCTGCCGGTCCGCCCCTGCATTTTTACGTTCTCTAATTATCACACGAGATGCTCTCCACCGTGCGGCCTCTTTGTCTTTGACAAATCTCTGCCTAATTCTGGGAACAATTAATAAATAAATGGATACTACCGAACTGGGCGGCCGGTTTCACCAACGCTGGCCATCGCGCCGCATTTTTAGCATTCCCTTCGTGGAACACAAAAAACGTGTACTAGATACAATTCCCGTTGTTGCATCCAAAATATATTTGTACAAGACGACGTTTTTTCTCGGCGGCTTCGTGGAAGAAAGCAAAAATGCCTGACCCACTTATATTAGGGGTTTACGAAAATTAACTAGTAGTGATCTAGATATTACGTCCTCTCTCTCTAAAACCATAAGAATGACAAAGATGAAGATAGTGATCTGAGCAGTGTAAGTGAATTTTCGAAAACGCCTATTGTCGATTAATATAGTTTATTTTTTCTTAATTGCTGACAATAAGAATGCGAATATATGAACGTTTTTATTAATTTTAAGGTATTTTTAATTATGAGTTAAATTTTACAAGGAATGAATCAGAACACAATAGAGCAAAAAACGTAGAAAAAGCAGAACTGCAAATAAACAGATTCATGTTTTCTGAAAGAAGAAGGTCGAAATATAGTGAAAGAAGAGACACATACAGCAGAAGAAGAACGGTTGCAATTTAAAGAAAAACTATCATTTTCTGAAAAAAAGGAAGAATCAGAAGATGAAGAAGAAGGAAGCAGAAGATAAATGCGGAAGAAGGAAATCTGCGTGTAAAACTTTCCATGTAAGAAACTTCTTCGAGAGGAGGAATATTAGAAATTAAAGAAGCAGAAGAAGAACAGACGTAGAGAAGGTAGAATAAATGTGCCGCTAATTCACGTTCCTTATTTGATGTTATTTTATGGTTTTTCAATATTACAGTAACTCCAATTTGGAACATCTTCACACTTTGGAATTAGTTAAAATCGCGTCTAGGTACAATTAATTAAATAAGTCACTTTAGGGTTTCTTCCTTGTATTTAATTTAACTACAATAATTTTATTTTGTTAAATTTGTAACATTCGTATTCTATGCCCTTGGCGTTTCTTATAAGTTATACAGGGTGTTCTACAAGCTCTATGACAAACTTTGACAGATGGTAGATTCGTTTTTATTTAGAAGTTACAAGAATTTAAAAAAATATAATTTCATATTTCGAAGTAGTTTGATAAATAAAAACGATGGTTGCTATATAACAATTATTATTATTTGTGTTAAAGTTTAACCATATTATCAAATCTTAAGACTATAAAAATTGTTCAAAATGTCCACCCTCGGCTAGAATGCCGCTGGCGAACTAAAAAGGTTTCGTCACTCGCCGGATGAGATTTGGATCATTTCTTATCTGGTTAGCTACATCTTGCTGACGGATAGTGATTTCAACAGCTGCTTCATATGTCCCCATAAATACAAGTTCAAAGGATTTAGATCTGGGGAACCCATTGGTCATGCTATTGGACCATGTTGACCTATCCATTTATTCGAGAAATAATCATTTAACCAAGCAATTACTTGTTTTTCTCATCACTTATTTTGAACAATATTAAGCCTTACGGGGAAAAATATTTTTTTCAATTTTTTTTATTGGCTTAAAATACGCTAAAACATTCCTAGATTCAGAATCAAAAACTTTTTTTGCATGAAAAAGACTCAGAAATATCCGTAAAATTAATTTTTCCGAACCAATTCCGAAGCGTAAAAATAGTAGATTACGCTTCTATCGTCGATACAGCATTTTTGTATTTCATGCATGTAAAAACGTCTATAACTTACCGATCATCGAGTAAATACTTCAAAGGTGAACCATAGATGTCATCACAAGCAAAAGAACATTATTATACACTGCTGGAAAATCCACATGGTCTATATTAGGTATTATGATTTCCGAAATTTACGTCAAACGCGTTTTTCCCGAAACCATGTTTTTGAAATCGGCGAGCAGCAGAACTCGAAGAGTTTTCATCCGGAACATTTTCAAAATTGCAAAAATGCAAAATTCGAATATCATAATGCCAACTGTCTAATTTGCACATATGTATTTGTTATAAACAAAGTTTATTATTTATGAATTGAATATACTGTATATTTAACCCTATGCTATTGCATTTTTTCAATGAAAAACTTTGTTTACGTATATATTTCAACACTCCCAATATGAATGTATTTAGTTATTAACATTAACTATTACAATTATTTAAATATTTTTTGTTTAAACAAATTAAAAAAAATATTTGGAAATTAATTTTTTGTTAAATACAGATAAAATTAAGAAAACAATAAATTGCAAATTGATAATCTTATTGTTTAAAAATAAAAAAGGGAGTATTAACTTTAAAAATTTACTGTGGTCGTCCTTATCAAACCATTGGAAAGGTTGAGCAGTCTTTTCTATGTGAAAAAATGTTCAAGTATCTAGATGCCTTATTTGAAGCTGTGCAATATTTTGAAAATTCGAAAAAATTTTTTCAAATTATTTTGCGAAAACTATCGAACCGATTTTAATGAAATCTGGTGTGTGTTGTTTTATTATACCCTAAAGTTTTTTTTACCAAAATTAGAGTGCCCTCGGAGCAATTAAAATATTTTAAAAAATTATCCAAAAAACTTGATTATTTTGCCTTTTTTTTCATCAATTATTATTGTTATTTTGCAACATCGGTAATAAATTTAAACATTTTTAACTTACAGTATATTGTGCAAAATTCAATTATAAAACTTTTTTCCTCTTCAATATTCTTCCAAAATGCATAGGTTCCAAGATGTAAGTAAAAAACTCAGATTATATAAGGTATTTTTTTAAATTTTTTAAACATTTTTACAATTTTGAAAATGTTCCGGACCTCGCCCAGATCTAGGGATCTACACTTTTATTATGTGAGTTGTACTGAAGGTAATCCAGAAAAAAATTGCTTGCCATCTCTCACATCCACCTCAAAACAGATCCGCCCTGGTCTAAATCTCGGACTGCTTGTCTGGCATTCCCGTATACAACGACAATATCTGCATATTCTTCAGATGTAAATTAATTCATTTTTATTTAGCACTTTAACGCTATCAGATGAATAAACAAAATGACACAAATGGTAATTATTGTTATAGCTACCAATGCTACCATCATTTATCAGGATACTTTGAATGAAATATGAAATAATATTTTTTAAAATACTTGTAACTTCTAAACCAAAACGAATCGGACCTATGTTCATATAAGAAAAAATGTTTGAAATTAACCCAGCTCTGTATTACATTTCTTCAATGTACGATTGAAAATTCGTGTAACTGAAAACGTTATATTTTCTATTTTCAACCTGTAGCATTATATCAACCAAAACTACGATATTTGTATTTTTTTAAGCAATCAAGGTCTCACCGGGAAAAATAACTTTAATCCCTGAAAATGAAGATTAAAATATCACTACTTTACTCCTCGGACTGCTGAAAAGTGTTTAAGTTACAATTGAAGCTTGGAGAGCGGGTTTTCTCACCCTGTACGTTTCACAAGTACGACTCGATAATTTATTACATACATACATCGCAGACATTATCAACTTTCAAGCCGATTTTTAGAACTTCCCATGCAGTCCGTACACAAGCAATAAATTACAGTAATTTGTACCGGATAACTACTGTTTCGGAATCCTCTTCGCAACGTTTAATAAACACAACTGGAATCTAATGGCCGTGTTTTCGCTTATATAGCGGCAATAACAGTAATACCGACCGATTATCCTCCGTGTCACCACCGGTTTTGCGTAAGACGCGAGATAAATCAAATTTAATAAAGATATAAGTAAGGATGCCCCGCTCGGAACAATCGCGAATCGTATATATAGGCGGCGGCGACGCGACGACAGCGCCTTGACAATTAATCTTCATTTGGAATTGCGACCGGGGTAATGGTGGCCGTTCGCCGGCACAGAAAAAGGTAATTATCGGGCCGCAGTATGCAGTTGCTGATAAATTATTGAAAAGGCGGCTGTGGCTGTTACTTTCGACTATTACGAGGCCGCGCCCAGAGCGCAAGTGTCTCTGAAGAGCGTCGCTTGCATTTTAATCGAGGCGGGCCGCGGACGACCGGCTGTGACGGGCGCCTCCGCCAATTTCTCGAACGCGCCGTTTGCAGTTCTTAAAAGATGAATAAGGAGAAAATTAATAAAGAGAAACATAATAAAGAGAAGAAAATGAAGAGAAGAATGACAAAGAGAAGACATATAAAGATAATGATAAAGAGAGGATGGTAAAGAGAAGAAGGATAAAGATAAGAAGGGTAAAGATAAGAAGGGTAAAGAGAAGAAGGATCGAGATACGAAGAATAAAGAGAAGAATAATAAAGAGAAGCAGAATGAATCAGAACACAATGGAGCAGAACTAAAAATAAACAATTTCTTGTGCTCTGAAAGAAGAAGAAAGATGCAGAATACAGAAGTACAGAACAATGTGTCACACTATCCATATAAAAACCTTATATTTTACTGAAAGATAGGAAGAAGCAGAAGAAGAAAAAGCAAAAGAAAAAATGCAGAAGAAGAAATAATAATAATAATAATAATAATAATAATAATAATAATATGAAATAATATAAAAATTATGAAATTTCTCGTTCTCTGAAAGAAAATAAAGGAGTAGAATCAGGAAAAGAAGAAAAGAGCAGAAGAAGTAGAACTATGTGTCAGATTCTCCAGATAAGAAACTTCTCGTTCTCTGAAAGGAGGAAGATGAATTATTAGGGATGAAAGAAAGAACAGAAGAGGAAAAAATTGTGAAAAAATACTACTGTGTTTCAGAGCCCAAATCAGAACTTTATCGCTTTCTGACAAAAAGGATGCACCAGAAATTAAAAAAAAAACAAGATAAAATGCAGAAAACGTACTATTATGTTTCAGAGTCCAAATAAGAACCTTATAGTTTTCTGAAAGAAGGATTAATCTGAAGAAGCAGAATAAGCAAGAAAGAAAAAGATGTGGAAGAACTGAAACTGTGTGTAAGACTCTTCAAGTAAGAAACTTCTCGTTCTCTAACAGAAGAAGGTTGAACTAAAAGTTAAAGGATCAGAAGGAGAAAAATATAAAGTAGAATAGACTCTAAACAAGAACCTTCTCATTCTCTGAATTAAGAAGAATATATTAGAAACTAAAAGGGGCAGAAGAAAAAGAAAAATGGAGAAGAAGCAGAATTGTACATCGTACTCTCTAAATAAAACAATCAGAGAGAAAGAATCACAAAGGGGAAAGGACAATACACAAAGGCAGAAGCAGAACTCTGTAGAGAAAAAAAAAAGAAAAATATGACGGAATACAACTGTATATTATACTCTCAAAATAAGAATTTTTCAATTCTTTGGATGAATGGAGAAGAATGAAATAGAAGACGAAGGAAGACTATCCAAATAAGATGTTTCTTTTTCTCTGAATGAAGTATATTGAATCTGAAGACATAATAGAAGCAGAAAAGGGTCGGAAGAAGCAGAATTGACGTGAGATTTTAAAGACTCGAAATGACTTTGGAAGAAGAATGACTCTGAAGACAAAGACGTGCAAAAAATAAGAAAGATGTTACACTCTCTAAAGAATAAGTGGTTGTCCGAAAGAAGAAAAATTAATTAGAGTACAAATAAGACGCTGTGGATAAAACACAAAAAAAAATTAAGAAGCAGAATTACATGTCATACTTTCCCAGTTGTCTAGAATCACAAAACAAAGAAGAAGCAGAGGAAGAAAATAAAGAAAAATTGCAGAAAAAGACGCAAAACTGTATGTCCGACTCCAGATAATAAATTTCTCGTTGTCTAAAAGAAAGAGAGTAAATTAGAAGATAAAGAAGCAGAAGAAACATTATCAGATTCTCCAAATAAGAAATTGTTCGTTATCTTAATGAAGAAAAATGAGTTAGAAGAAATAGATGTAGCAGGGGAAGAAAAGAGTAGCAGCAGTATTTGTGCCATTCACTCTCCAAATAAAGTAACATCCCGTTCTCTGATTGAAGACAAATAGTGAATTAGGAATAAAAGGGGCTGAATAAAAAAAAGAAAAAAAAAAGAAAAAGAAGAACTGCATTTCAGACTCTCCAAATCAGAAATTTCTCGATTTCGGTGTAGTGGTGTTCAAAAATTAAACCGAAGAAAGTATGATCATTCAGCATTAATAAAGATAAAGATGTAACTGAGTATTTAAATAGCTTTTATCAAGTAATAACTGACGTGCATACTCACTTTTTCATTTTGGTAGGCAGTAACGGCTATGAACTCGGTCTCCTTGAAGACGTAGGTCCTGAAGGTCGAATACGGAAGTTTCAGGATATCGTTCGCCCTTACCAGGTGAAACCTTGGTTGGTACTTGTGCATAGAGTTCAGTATCGTCTGGAACAACAAATAAATTATTAATTTATTATTAAATTACTGTTTATTAATTGTTGTCGAACTGTTAAAAACGTTCGTAAAGAACAAAATCGAGATAAAGACACTTTTTTCTTATTCTGTTCAGTCCGTGTATTGTCATCAAAAGTTAAACTGAGATGACATCGTTTTTACATTGTTTCAAGCACTTGGGCCCGAACAAATGCAATGATTTCACGATTTGAAGCAATTATAATCTTAACACATACAAACGAACGCTTTTTCTCAGTGTATATCCGTTTGGAACCAACTTTGACCGTTTGGGCAGGTACATATGTACGGGGCGCTCATTACGGATGCATAAAATTCTGGAAAACCAACAGACGCTCATCAATCTCGAGCAAAGTAAATATGGCAAGACGTCCAACCGAGCGGCGGTGAGCGTAATTATGCAAATGAGCGGAAAATTAACGAACACCTGTCAATACCGACGATGGGAACCCGCGAAAATTACAACTCTCGCTCGAGACGAAACGGGCACGATCCCACACTGAAGGTGATGTCTTTACACGCCGGATAATTTGCTGTTTGTTTCGATGATGATGCGGGATTATCTGCCGTGATAGAATGGTTAAGGTTTTGACAAGCTGGACGAGAGGTATCATTGACCACGCGTCTGATTTTACATATATTTTTTTTAATCTTGATAGACCAGAGGCGAATAAAAATAATATTATTGCGAAAATGTATTTTATTCATACTTATTTGCTTTATGATGTTCTATTTCTTTCTTTGACGTTTCTAGTTCTACTTTTGCTTTTTGAAAACGCACTGATCCAAGGAATGTTGGAACTTTACGAATCTGGCATTCCAAAGGACAAACATCAGTTCGAGGTTTCATAGAACTCACTAAACCTCACGATTGGGTTCCAAAATGTCAACTGTCATTTGAAAAACTTAAAGAAGCTCTGTGTTTACCACCGATATTAACTTATCCATGACATGATGAGGAATTGTTAGTCAATGCGGATACTAGTAGCATCACTGGAATTGGAGGTACCTTATCACTAATCTAGGATGGAGAAGAAGAGCAACAGCATACTTCAGCAAGGCATTGTCAAAATCAGAGAACTATTCTGTGTCCAGGAAGGAATTATTAGCTGTTATTAAAACCGTGACATATTTTCATAAATACATTTGTGGACAATGTTTCATCTTGAGAACAGATCTCGCCTCCTTGAAATGGTTATTCCTTTTTAAGAACCCACAAGGCCAGATAGCTAGTTGGTTACAATTCTTACAAGAGTATGACTTCATCATTGAACATAGAAGAGCATGACATCATGGTAAAACAAATACAGTAACCAAAAAACCATGTCTCGAAAGATGTTCACATTGTATTCGGGTAGAGAATAAAGCATTTGAAAACTTGTCCCAAAGAACAGCAATTGTGAACTAGAAACCTTAGCGAAGACCAACAAAATTATAATAGTCTGAAGCCGATTATTAGTTGGAAGGACCATGGGACAAATCATCGACGTCAAAAGGTTATTGGGCAATCTGGGATTCATTCATCCTAGAAAATGGGTTAGTGAAGAGACAATGAGAAAGTCCAGATGGCAAAGAAGTATGAAAGCAGATCGTAGTTCCAAGGAATAAACTCAACAAAGTGCTAAGAGAAATTTATGGTGGAATGAGTGGAGAATAGTTTGGTGTAAACAAGACATTGAATAAAGTTAGAAAAAGGTTCTATTGGCTAGACAGGTGTAGACCTGTGTGTATAGATTGGTGTCGTAGATGTGCTGACTGTTGCAGTAATCTTCCAGAACTACAAACAGAGTCCAGATGAAATAACACAACGTTGGATTCATATATTTTGTTACAGATTAACAGTTTTGTACAATTTATGTCTCACTATTTTTACTTTTCTCAACATAAGGAGAAAATCTCTACTCAATGCAATATAGTGTAACACTACTCGCGAATTATCTTCTTTAATTACAATTTAAATGATATAAACTTAAAAGACCAGCTAAGTTCCCTGATTTCAATGCTATCTTCGATTCGAAACTAAGTTCTTCCTCGCATATCGAAACTATTGCTAGTGAAGCACTTAGAACATTTAGATTCATTGTACGAAGTATAATAATCCACTGACATTGCTATATGTAGTTGCTGCCTTAGTAATTTCAAATCATAATTTAAACATTAGTTTCTGTTAGACTGACTTAAAAAATAGGGACAGATGTTAGGAAAATATGTAGAATTTAACAGTGTATAAGGACGTACAATATTCAAAGCATAACAAATATTTGGTAGCTACCGCTGGGCGCAGGGGTGGTTTGATCGGAGTGGTTCAGGTATAGCATAATGACGAGGGTGAAAATGGTGAGCCTCTACATTTTGAATAATTACATGAGACCATCGATGTTTAAGTGGTTATAATTGAAAAATTAATTTTTCTATTAATATTTTTCATTCTTTTATTCTTTACAACAGTGTATTTCCAATTAAATAAATAAATAAATTATCTTCTAATAGACCGTGTCTTATCTCGAGACATTTTTAGTGGATGACGAGGAGTCTCTTCTGCGAACGATCGGAGCTCCCGTCTCTGTCTGTTCAATTAGCGTTTTTCGCGGTACGTCCCGTGTATAAATGTCACCGACTGGGCGCATTAACATTATTATCGTTTAAGAGCGAAGATAAAGGCCCTAATTGCGGCGCAATATCAAAAAGACTGGTTGGACCGATATCACCGCGCGACAGAAACAGGACGTGTTTTAGTGCGGCTTGTCGCTGTCCTTAATTAGCAGATATCGGCCGAGATTCGCTCGTTCCCGAGCCGCTAAAACAGTCGTCGCGGTTACCGGCCGCCGGCGCGCGGTTGCCGTCTCCTCGCTTCCCCAGATCTAGGGAAAAACATAGGAAAGATATTTATCATCACTTTTTTTCTGTCCTTTAAGAGGCTCTTTAGGAAAAGTTAAGACTTTATTATAATTTTTCTCTCAAAGAAAACTGAGTCAAAAAATAATGAAGAAACAGAGGGAGAAAAGAAAGCAGTATGTCGAAGAATAAACAGAATTGTACGTTATAGTCTTCAGATAAGAAATTTTTTCATAAAGAAGAGTGAATTAGAAGGCAACAGATGAGCAGAAGAAGAAAAAGAAGAAGCATAACTGTATGTTAAATTTCCAAATGAGAAATTTTCTTTATCTGGCGAAGAAAAGGATCAAATCTGCTGACAGAGACATAGTAGAGGAAGAAAAAGAAGAAAAGATTTAGAAGTAACAGAACCACATGAGTCCAATAAAAAAATTTTCTGTTCCTGAAGGAATCAGAATGAATCAGAAGACAAAAAGAAGCAGAAGAAGGAACATCATAAAAGAAAAATGAAGGATAGGTACAGAAGAGGAATGAACTAGTCTAAAGGGGGGAGTAGAAGATATAAAAGAAGAAACGACGCTGAAAAGTAGTTATATGTGTCTAAATAAGAAACTTTTAATTCTTTGGGTGACAAAGAAGAATGAATAGAGAAAAAATAAAAGACACTGAAGAAGAAGCACATACAGTTGTGTCAGACTCTCTAAATAAAAAATTGCTCTTTTTCAGTGTAAAAAAGTTGCACTAAAAAATTAAATCAAAGAGATTAGGTTTATCCAGCATTAATGACGGCAATTATCTGAATATATAGACAATATTAAACTCGTAATCTCGATAATTTGCACCATTTTCGAGATAATTAGTAAAAATATTTTTCGTATCAGTATAACTGATGCCACAGATTCTGAAAATCTAAAATTTGCTGAGACATTATAACAATAATTCTTTAATAAAACTGTCAATACTGACAGTTGAGTTGCAAATGCTGAAGAAGAAACAAGTTCGTAAATTTACTTAAAAAATGTACACTTGGCAAGGCAGCAGTATTTGATATGTTGTACGACAAGTCTTTTATAAGGATATCAATCAATTTTTCACCTTCCTTGAAAATACATTTGTAATCTACAAGTTCTACAACCAGTTTGAAATATTATTAGACGCCTTTTTTAATAAAACTGTCAATATTGATATAGTTGAGTAGCAACTGTTTACAAGATCAGCTACCTCGCCTACTATGACGAATATAATACTTCTTCAATCGCTCTTGGAAAAATATAAAGCAAGCTAGGATTGGACGCGATTGGGTCAACCAATTATCCAACCTTTTAAAGCCAATATACAAAATCAAAAAATAAAAAAAAACGAAAAAAAAAAACAATAATGTACATGTGCAACACTTCCTGCAGAAATATGTTTATGATTAGAATCTCTAGAAGCTATTATCATTTTTTTAAATTTAAAACACTTGTTTTACTGTCCTTAACATTATTTCTGTTATTTAGTTCGATGTTTTACATTTTAGTGCCTGAAAAATTTAGAAGTGTAAAAATCAATAAACTACCTGCCGCCCATTTTGTAAAATTAGCTGCCAGTTGTCATCCAACCAGAAAACAATGCCTACGTCGCCGTCGCCACCGAATTAAAAGCGGATCATCTTTTTGACGGCCCTCGTATCTTCCACCTTCCACGAATTTTTCCTCAGCGCGACCGATTCAAGGAAGGTGCCTTGGCCCCAGCCATCTCAGTCATTTGTTTCCCCGGCACACTACATATTCATCCGAACGTACCACCGACGGAAAAATCGCGGGAACAGGTTCCGTGTCACGTCGTCGATAATGATTTGTTGGCAGCCCTGGCGGGGTCCCTGTGTGGTCTGAAACCGCTAGTCGCTGTAGCACGCGGCGCACCAACGTCGGAGATACAGATACAACCAGGAGATACGCGGTCCCTCTAATTTGGAACGTCGAAAAGTCCACGGAACAAATTCTTCTGGGTCCCTCCGAAAGAAGAACCGATTTAGTACTGTCGGTTGCTGGGGGAATGAAGGGGGGGGGGGAGCAAATTTGGGCGGACATTTTTTTTGGGTATAGTTTTTTATGTCTCTTAAGTGCTAGTTATACGAAGAGTATATAGTAGTCAAAAATTGCGTTTTTAATGTAACTTTAAGGATTTACTTTCAGAATTTGACAAAATCAGTGGCGTACCATTTTTTTCTGAATTAATATTTTGTTGCTTATGTTTATGTACGCCTATGGCGATTTGAAACATTATTTGATGGGTCAGAAATAAAACTTTCCAGGAGCCGTTGTAGTGTACAGGGTACCAGTTCATTTTACACAGGGCGTAATGGACTGAGGGTCATATTAATAAGCAGGCTGACTTTGACCTTTAGAAACACATATCATAAATTTCTGCTTATACGCATTTGGGAGATACATTGTTGTCAAATCTCATCTTTTTTTAATCAGGTACATGTTTTTTTCGTAACACCACTAATTTTTTACAACCTTTCCAACTTAAACAAAAAATATATTCTAAACACATTTCTGTATATCCTGTTCAAAACAATTTTTTTTTATGTTTTGGAAAATGTCGATTAATAAAATTATCAATAACTTTGGAGTATATACCTATAATTTTATTTCACATTATTTTTTAATACCCTCAGTACGTTTATTAATGATTCCAGGGTTAGTATTAAAGGTGTATGTATACATGGTGGTCACAGAGGTATCCAAAATACTTCGTATATGAATTCTATGACTAATTTTAAGCAAGAATGATTTTATGCACTTTTCCCGAACCCCCAACGTTTCTTGAAACATCGGGGTTTGAGCTAGGTAATTTAATAAATTAGCAACTTGGCTGGAATTAGAAAAATAGTTATTTACAGCATAAAGGAGGTAAGTATTATTTACCAGTCGATGACGATATTGCGCCCGAGCGGAGCGAGGGCTGGCAATAGGGTCCGAGACTGGTAAATTATACTTAACTGCTGCGTGGTGTATAACATTTTATCTGCTCCCACAGTTCTTTACGGCTCATGAAATAAATATTAGGTTTCATTTTTTGACTTTTCTTAATCAATTCATTGTGATATTATTCGAAATTTTGCAAAGTCGCCTTGGTTGTTTGGATTTTGCCGTTTCTAGCAAATGCTGCCTGCGAATTTTTATTGTCCGAGGAGTCGAAAGTGCGCTACGGACGAGCATATAGAAATTTCAAAGAATGGTGCCAGAACAAAAATACTGGTGTACTTTTTTTATGCGCTATCAAGCAGGTAGATGTTACAATCCACCAGTCGGCAAGAATACCCTTTCTATGATTCCTAATAATATTGGACAGTTTTTGAAACTAGAACATCCTGAGACATATACAGTTCATTCATTCCGAAGAACATCGGCAACGTTACTGGCTAATGCAGGAGTTGATGTATTAGCAATCAAGAGACATGGAGGGTGGAAATCAGCCATAATTGCAGAAAGTTATGTTGCTGACAGTTTAAGTAACAAAAATGGAATAGCCAACAGGATTCTTTACAATGACACTTCAACTCCAGATTCTAGTAGTACGTCGCACAGTGGGGCAGAATCCCAAAAAGCTGGCCAGAAGTCAAAAAATAAAGTTTTTAATTCCGTAATTTTTACTGTTGGATTGGCTAGAGTAATATCCCGATTTATCTCTAACAAAATCGAATCAACTCATAAATGTACGTAGATTATGAATATGTAGGTTAAAGTACTCATTATTTTTACAAAAAATAGTAATTGGCTACCAAACTTATGTGAATTTTACGTTATAAAATGAAATAATAATTTAGTTTTGAGGAAAAAAGTTTAATAATTCTGCAGAATTCTGTCATTTAACTTATTGGATAAAAAAGACAAAACTATTATCTGTAAACTAAAAAAAAAATCAGCTGCCTATAAGTGCCTAACAACTTTTTGTATAGGTTTTTGTAAAATGTAGAGTAAAATGAATTTCGCCTTCTCTGGACGATGTAAGACATGGGAAGATTGCAGATAAAGACGAAATTGTCTCAACTTAAGAAGATTTTTCATCTGATGATGATTCTCTTCTTTTATGAAAAAACTGGAATTTTATATTACAACTTTGGCACGGGATTCAAATAAAT